>NC_073240.2:88332121-88635151 GCF_029281585.2 Gorilla gorilla gorilla
TATCTAATTATTAGGAAAATTCAAATCAAAACCATGATAAGATACAATCTTACCTCAGTTAGAATTGCTATTGCTAAAATGACAAAAAATAACAGATGCTGGAGAGGATGTAGAGAAAATGCAACTCTTGTACACTTTTGGTGGGAATGTAAATTAGTACAGCCACTATAGAAAAAAGCTTGAAGATTTCTCAAAAAAGTAAAAATAGAACATGTAATCCAGCAATCCCACTACTGGGTATTTATTCAAAGAAAAGGAAATCAGTATATCAAAGTGACATCTCCACCGCCATGTTTATTGCAGCACTATTCTCAATAGCAAAGATATAAAATCAGTCTAAGTATTCATCAGTGGGCGAATGGACAAAGAAAACATGGCATATATACACAATGGAATACTATTTGATCATAGTAAAGAATGAAATTATGTCATTTGCAGCAACATGGACAAAACTGGAGGCATTATGTTAAGTGAAATAAATCAGACACTGAAAGACAAATACTGCATGTTCTTATTCATCTGTGGGAACTAAAATATTTGATCTCATAAAGGTAGAAAGTAGAATGATAGGTATCAGAGGCTGGGGGGTATGTATGGATTGGTGTGGTTATAAAAAGAAGTTTGTTAATGGATACAAATATACAGTTAGATAGAAGAAATGAGTTCTAATGTTTGATAGCAGAGCATTGTGACTATAATTAACAATGTATTATATATTTCAAAATACCTAGAAGAGAGGACTTGAGATATTGCCAACACAGAAATGGTAAATACTTGAAGTGATGGACAACCTAAATATCCTGACATGATTATTACCCATTCTATGCATGTAACAAAATATCACATGTATGCTATAAATAACTGTAAATATTATGTATCAATCAAAAAATTAAAATTGGAATTATCAAAGATTATGTGATCCAGGAAAAATATTGCTAACAAGGACGTTTACAGCATTAAATGCCTGTATTAGAACATATGGGGGCTCTAAAATCAATACCTCCAAGCTGCCACTTAGAGAAGAAAATTTAAGCATAAAGCAAGCAGAGAAAACAAATAGAACAGTAACCAATTAAATTGAAAACAGTAAAAGAATTGTGAAAATTTAAAAAACCTAACAGCTAATTTTTGAGAAGATAAATAAAATTGGTAAACATCAGGCTGGGCTAACCAATGAAGAAAGAGAAGACACAAATTATTAATATTAAAAATTAAAGAGAGGTTATAAAAACTGAGCTCACTGACACTGAAAGGATACTATAGAAATACCATAAATAAATCTATTAGCAAAAATGTTGATAATGCGGATGAAATAAACCAATTCCTTGAACAACGCGATTTATAAAAACTTGCACAAAAATGAAAGCGCTACATCCATCTTGTTTCACTGGGGAGTTTGTGTCAACATATCGGAAAAATAATTCTAATTATCCGCAATCCTTTGCAGAAAATAAAAGCAGAGAAAAATTTTTCTAACCCATTCTTGAGGCTAGCATCACCCTTAAACTGAAACCAGAAGGAGGAGGAGGAGGAAGAGAAGCTACAATATCTATCATAAACATAAACACAAAAACCTTTTAAAAAATTAGCAAATCAAATTCAACAATGCCTGAAAAGAGTTATGCACCATGGTGAGATGAAAGTTTTTCCAGATATGTAAGACTGATTCAACATTAGAAAATACAGGGATGTAATCTACCATATCAACAGGTTAAGGAAGAAATGTCATAGGATTCTATCAGTTGACATTGAAAAAGCATTTTAGAAAATTCAATACTCATTCATGATAAAAATTCTCAGCAAACTAGAAATAAAGGGAAACTACTTTAACTTGATGGACAAGTCAAAAACCAATTGCTAACCTCATATTTAGTAAGACACTAAGAGTTTTTGCCCTAAAATTGAGAACAAAGCAAAGAGGTCATCTCTTACCAATATTGTTCAAAATATTTGTGGAAATTCTAGTTAGTGCAATGATAGGAATAATAATTATAAAAGGTATACCAATTGAAAAGGAAGGAATAAAAATGCCTTATTTACCAATGGCAACACTGTCACTCTAGAAAATCTCAAAGAATCTACATTAATACTTTTGAAACCAATAAGTGGGAATAACAAGACTGCAGGCCTCGAGGTTAACATAAAATGTTAATTTTTTCATAAGTACCATTTACAATAAACTCCTCCTCCCAAAATAAACATTTACATATAAATCTAACACACGTACAGAATCTATATGCAGAAAAATGATAAAATACAGATGAAAACAATCAAAGAGTATCTAAATAGAGAGTCCATATGCATGGATTGAAAGACCCAGTATTAAAACATATAGTCCGTATTTTTTATTGATGTCTTCAATGCAACCCTAGTCAAAATCTCAGCAAGTTATTTTGTAAGTATCAACAACCTGGTTCTAAAGTTTATATGGAGAAACAAAAGAGAATAACCAAATACTGAAGAAGAAAGGTGTAAAACTTTTATGAACCAGTTTTTCAAGACTTACTATAAAACTACAGTAATTAAGATAGTGTACTATTGGGAAAAAAAATTGCCAGGTAGTTTGGTTGAACAGAACAGAGAGGCCCAAAATAGATCTGTGTGAATATAGTAAACTGATCTTTGATGATGTAACAAAGTAAATTCAATGAAGAAAGTATAATATTTACAACAAAGGATGGTAGGACAATTGGATATCCCCATGCAAAAAGAAAGAAAAAAAAAGAAAAAGAGAGAAAAAAGCAAATGAAACAACAAAGAACCTTACACCTTACAAAAAAGTGAATTCTAAAGGGATGATAGACCTAAATGTGTGATACAAAATTGTAAAATTTATTTAAGGAAACACAAGAGAAAACCTAAATTATGTTGGGTTTGGTGACGAGTGTTCAAATACAATGCAAATGGTATGATTCATGAAAAAATTGGTAAGTTGTACTTTAGTAAAATTGAAAACTTTTGCTCTAGGAAAGACACTGTTGAAAGAGTAAAAAGACAAGGTATAGACTAGGAGAAATATTTACATAACACATATCTGATAAATGACTTGTATCCAAAATATACAAAGACATAAAAACTATCAAAACTTAATAATAAGAAAAATAATTCTCATTTTAGGAAATAGGCTAAAGATCTGAATTAATACCTCACCACAGAAAATACACATATGGCAAATAAACACATGAAAAGCTGCTCAACATAATTTGTCCTTTGGGAAACACAGATTAAAAGAACAGTAAGATACCATTGCATACCTAGCAGAATGGCTTAAAAAAAAATGCAGTACCAAATACTAGAGAGGATGCAGAGCAGCAGGGACCATTGTTGATCCAAATGCAAAATGGTACTGCTACTTTGGAAGACAGTTTAGCAGTTTCTTTCAAAGTTAAACATAGCCTTACCATATTATCCAGCAATTGTACACCTACATATTTACCTAGTTTCTATAAATATAAGAAAACATATATTTATACAATACCTGCACATGAATGGGTATAGTAGCTGTACTCATAATGACAAAAAAAAACTGAAAAAAGACATTCTTCAATAGGTGATTGGATAACTAAATTGTGGTACATTTATAGACTGGAATACTAGTCAATAATATAGTGACATGAGCTATCAAAACCACAAAAGACTGAACTTCAAATGCACGTTGCTAAGTGAAAAAAGCCAGTCTGAACTACATATGATATAATTTCAATTATATGACATGCAAAAGGCAAATCAATAAAGATGGCAATTGATCAATAGTTGCAAGAGACATAGCAATGACTGATTCTTAAAGTATGCAAAGTAAATTATATATATATTTGTGTCTATATATATAAAGGCATTTAGGCATGTATACAAAGTCATTTAGGATGTTGGAGGATTCTAGAATGTAAGGCAGACTCTGGTAAAATAATCGAATTGTATCACAGATATGTGAACAACCTCACCAAATGAGGTTCAGGAAAAGGTGTTAATCTAAGTAACTTTGGAAATGTGCAGAGTCTGTAAAACTAAAGGCAAAATAACTTTTATACAGCAATGTAATCTAATTAATAAAGCTGTTTCTCATGGCAATATGGGTTAATAATTCTGAAACCACTATACAAAATACTGGCATTGAACAATCACATAAATGGATGGCAGATGATGTAAGGCAGGGTTCTCACTATCAGAATGGCAGTTACAGACAAACAAGGGGATAAGACTAGAATGACCCAGATGGTAATATATTTGAGTTGGACACCTCAGTATGAGTTCATAATTAGCTTAGCATAACAGAGATGGTAATGCATTGAAAAATTTATAGATATTTATATATATACACAGGTTAGCATACACATTTATGTTTCCTTGTTTTGCCTACTGAGAGGGCCTCACTCAGTGGCAACAAGGATACTTACCATCCACAGATCTTGGTTTCTATGCGGTTCTCCAATCAAAGGAATGGGAGCCACTTGGAGAAATTGGCTAGTTCTGATACAGAACGGCTGGGCTCCCAGCTAAACCCCACCCTTAAGCCTGGAACCGTGGCCCTAAGTGAAAACAGTTGACCTCGTTTTTCTGCCCAAATGTTGCCTTTTTGGCTCGCCCCTATCCTGTTCCCATAAAAGACTTCAGGTGGCGGAGCAACACAAGCAGCTGAACATCAAGGCTACAAGCGGCTGAGTGGTGAGCAGAGAAGCATTGGAGATTACGGATAGACACTGATACTTCAGATGGTGCAGCTTCTGGGAGGGGCCCAGCCGGAGACCGCCAGGCTTCAGGGAACGATCACCTTCCCATCCCCTTTCCAGCCTCCCTTTTTGCTGAGAGCCACCCACTGCTCAATAAAATCTTCCAAATTCATTACCTTTCAAATGGTTCGTGTGACTTGATTCTTCCTGGACGCTAGACAAGAACCTGGGCGCCGAGAGGGCAGGGGCTGCCACTCTGACCTTCCACTGAGCTGGTTGGCACTTGGCTGTCCCCGGATGGCAGAGGTGAAAGAGCATTGGTTTGTAACACATTTGGATGCTGCTCAGAAGCTTCTCTGCTCACCTCTGAGCCACTTGTAGCCTTGATGCTCAGCTGCTCGTGTTGCTCCACCACCTGAAGTCTTTTATGGGCACAGGATAGGGGCGAGCCAAAAAGGCAACATTTGGACAGAAAAACGGGGTCAACTGTTTTCACTTAGGACCACGGTTGCAGGCTTGAGGGTGGGGTTTAGCTGGGAGCCCAGCCCTTCTGTATCAGAATCAGCCGATTTCTCCAAAGAGCTCCCATTCCTTTGATTGGAGAATGGCATAGAAACCAAGATCTCTGGATGGTAAGTATCCTTGTTGCCACTGAGTGATGCTGCTTTGGGGCCCACACAAAGCCTGCTTCTGCCAGAGATGAGCAACAAGTCAGTCCCAGCGTTTGTTCATTCTGGTTCCCACATTAGCTCGCTCGCACAGTCCCTCCTATGAGAAGTGGCCAGTCATGGGCGGAATGAAATGAGCCACTCCAGTTCCCACCCGCGAATGGGGTCAAGGGAACAATCCCATCTCAGTTCTAGGGCCAGGACTGGAAATATACAAAATGAACCTGGACCATTTTGTAGTACTAGAAAGTAAGAAACTGCTAAAAAAGTAATTAAATATGCATATACAATGGAGGGAGATATCAAAGGTATATAGAGAAGAATGGAAAGAGCTCCCAATGCCCAAAGCTGGAACAATTTGAGTAAGAAAATAAAGAAGTATTGGATAACCGAAAGTATAAAGTAATTATACATGAGTTAATACTGATATAAATAAATGATTGAACAAATACATAAATGATTAGATAAATAGTGGAGAACAGACAAATCTCTCCTGTGGAAGAATTCCAAATAATTTATGTAGATACTCCACCTTCAAGGAGGTGAATCATAACTCCTCACACTTTACATAGTAATTTTCTTCCAAAGAGTACTGTGTGGAAAGTGATACAACACAGTAACTTCACAGTGAAGAAACCTGGCAAACACTGTCCCAGCCAGGTGATTACGGTTAGCATCAAAAATGTTAAGCCGTGCAGATAGTATATACCCTTGGTGTAACGGGAGGAAAATGGTACTTTGCCTCTGTGGGTCTTCTTTGCCAAACACATAACCTCAGCCTACAAAACATTAGACAAATCCCAAATGAGGGACACTTTACCAAATACATGACCATTAATTCTCAAAACTGTCAAGGTCATCAAAAACATCTGAGAAACCGTCACAGCCAAGAGAGGACTATGAAGACATGATGAAGTGTATTGTGGCATCCTGGGTGGATAGAAATAGGGCATTAGGTCAAAGCTAATCTGAATAAATATATGAACTTTAATTTTTAAAAATTGCTTTCAGTCAACAGTCACTCATCACATCTGTTTATTTTTATTTAGTTGCATCATCAGCTGTGAATTAACCTCAGCCCACACCTCTTCTGCTGCCTTTGAATACTGGAAAAGAGATTGTCTGTACTTTGTTTTCAGTGCCTTTAACTAACACTAGTTACCTCACAGGAAAACCAGCCCTTTTAACCTGCCAGTTGAATTCTACACATGAAATTCAATTTGATGCCTCTTGGAAAATAGTCCTCAATCCAACCTAGGAAAGGAGGCCAGAACTGCCTTCTGCAGTTGTCATGGTGAAACTATATTGTTCCTGATAGATATCTGTGATACAGGGCTTGAACCTAGCTGTAATCTGGTATATCTCTTCCAAAAAGCAACATTTGTTATTCAGAATGTTAAATTTATGAGCTTATGCTAGTTTTCTTTCCTGCGTCTGGAATCTCACCTATCAGCTATGCAAGTTAATTTAACCAGAGCAATTAATCTCTTTTCCAGGAAGCATTTAAAAGCAAACAATTCATTCTGTAGTTGATAGCATGTTGCTTAGAATATTAATAAACATCATAGAAGTTTATGTTATATCATCTTTACAAAATTAAAATCCACTAATTCACTTAACAAATATTTATTAAGCATCTACTATATTCAAAACACTTCAATAGCCTAGGCAATACATCTCTACAAAAAATAAAAGTATAAAAATAAAAAATAAAATTTAGCCAGGTGTGGTGGTGAGCGCCTGTAGCCCTAGCTACTCGGGAGGTTGAGGCTGGAGAACTGCTTGAGCCCAGAAGTTCCAGGTTTCAGTGATCTGTGATAGTGCCATTTCATTTCAGCCTGGGCCACGGAATGAGACCCTGACTCTAAATAAAATAATAAAACAAAAGAACAAAGAAACACACACACTCCACTAAGCACTGGGACATTTCAAAATGAAAGATCTCTGCCTTCCTAGAGTTTTCAATATACCTGGGGAGATCAAAGAACTGACCAAATGTCTCTAACTCAAGGCATTATATGGTGGTCATTCCTATAGCACTGAAAACTTTCTGAGAAGATCAAGGCATTGCAGGAGGGGAAGATCAGAAAAGACTTCTTTGAAGTGGTCTTTGGAGGCCTCTAGGATGGTAATAAGTAAAATCAGTATTAGAGAGTCCTCTGGGAGGAATAAATGGAAAAGGCAGGTGGTAAAGTAGGGCAAGCACTTTGGAGGATAGAATTTGGAGAAAGCTGTGTTGAGTAGAGTGACGAAGATAAGAACGCATTACTGAGATGGTGAAAGCAAAGCAAAAGAGTTAAACTTTTATTTGATAGGCAATGAAAAGCCACTGAAGGAAGCCATTTGTGATCATAAAACTGCCATGATCAGATTGGAATCATTCTGGCATCAATGTAAAGGACACATGGAAAGAGGTACATGTGCAGATTTTTTTCAGGCTCGACATTTGCAATCAGTGCTCATGATCAACTGCAGCATACTTCACTAAATATTCCATTGCCACCAAAGGAATTCATTCCTCTGAGCACAGTAGCCAGCACTGGTTCCACAAACCATGAGTTTGTTGGATGTCCAAGAGATATTCCTCTGATTCCACTTGGGATTTTATCTGTCCATGACAAAATTCCAATTCTGAATGAACGCCATTCCTTGAAGACAGGAAGCAACACATGACTTTTGTACTACAGATACTTAAAGGGAAAGCAATGAGATGAAGGGAGAAGTTATTTGCTTTTCTAAGCCTGATAGACCAGCCAGTGCTTTTATAGAAGGATGCTCCTCCTGTATCTGTCTGCCACAATTTCCCAGGTGGAATAATGACAGAAGAGACTGAAAAAATATTCCCAGGGATCTGGAGGTGTAAAGAGGCCTACTAAAAGCCTTGATATTTCTTTAAAGTTTTATGTTTGATTTCCAGAATTATTGTGAATTTTCGTCTTCTTTTTAATATATGTGTTCACTGCAGATCACTGTGCATTCCTGGAGTGCTCACACCCCTGTGGAAGCATGGGTAGTATATTTTTTTTTTTGTTTTTCAGAAGCAGGCAGTGTGAAAGACAGCAGATCTCACATCTACCATGCTCACTCTAAGGACAAGTGAGAATTAAAAGACCAGCTGGACCTGTACATGCTGAACCTCTAAACGGAACTGAGATATACAGACCCTTCAATATGGTCAGCTTTTCCCCATGTTCTGGCGGAGAGAAATACCAAGGCCTTTGGAGACTGAATGGTCAATCTTGAACTAATCAAAGCCTAGCTGTTTAAAACAAGGGATCTAAACTTTCCCTAACTTGATTAACATTTCTCTCTATCCAAATATGAAAAATGGGCCCATTTATTATTTATGGTCTTTCCATCTGATATTTCACCTGCTGCCAACACAGCTAAGCCCAGCCAAGTTTCGTCCGTAGCTGGCCTGCAGGCAGATGATCCCAGCAAAGCAGAATTACACCCAGGGAAGCAGATGGGTGGCCTTTCTCTCGCCTGCTCTCCAGACTAGAGAACAGATAGCCAAACTCTTTGGGTGGCCCAGGCCCTTTGCTTCTATAAATTAAAATACATATTTTCTGACTGATGGTCTGTTTCTCAGAAACATCGATCACACATTCATCAAATACCATCTTTCATGCATTATGGCAGAGCAGCCAGTTTTTCTGTCTGAAATCCCTAACGTGATACCCGTTCCCTCCTAGCCGACCTTCCCTCAAAATAACTTGGTGTGAACTTTTTTCATTGCTTCTTTTTCCTCCTTCTTTGCAGCCATGTGTTTGAAATGTGTTTAAGATATTGTCACATTTCACATTTTAAATATCATGAGGACAGGCCAATTCTATGATATTTTAAGTGCCCTCATTATGAAACATATGGCCAGAGGGGTGGAGACGGGGAGGTGGGGAAAGAAATATGGCAAATGTAATATTTTCCCAAGGGGGGGGTGGGGAACATGACCTGCAAGATGCAAGAATCTATGTGTGCCACTACTGAAATACCATCTGTTTCCATTCAAATTATCATCTTGAAATTATGACTTTTTTGCATATGCCATAATGTAGAGGATTCAAGGGCCAAAACACATCATAGTGTTTGCAATCAACTGATCCAGTTGCTGTTAAAGCTGTGGCAATTCAAAAAAATTTAAAAACCAAGAAAAACAAAAAATGTTATACGTGTTGTGTTCTCATTTATATTTCTTTTAAAAATATATTGTTATTATAGAAACAATGAAAGAGATAGTCATTGATGACATCATTGATTTATTTGTCAGTTAATTCATTTATTCTTTTGTTCATTCAGCGCTACTCAAGGCATCATATGAATTACACATACAGTGTATGGATATGGGGTGCAGAGATGAGAAGACAATGGTCAAACTATTAAAATATAAACAATAAGGCCGATTGTAGAAGTTAACACAGATGTCACAGAAATACCCCAATTTTTGAGGGGAAGGGGGCTATGACATTGCTCAGTGATGGAAAAATCTTTTTAAAGCAGGCCACTTTTAAGCTGATTTAAAAATTAAGCAGGATTTAGCTATACAAAGTAGATGCCGATGTTCCCAGGCTTTGGAACAAGAACATGCAATAATGTGGAAGTGCCAGTGAGCACCGGCTGCAAATAATTCATTATGGCTGGAACATAAAGGGACAGAAACACAAGAGATGGAGGTAGAGGGGGTGGTTGGAGCCACTCCCAGAGAGCCTACCTCTATGGAAATCCGACAAGTACTTTGATAGATAACACCTGATTTCCTACGAGGACGAGACAATGGCCTTGATTGAAACAATGTCTTGATGAACACTTGGTATAGAAACAGATTGCAAAAGCCTCTATGTAGGATGTGGCAAGAGTCACAGAGAAGCAGGCAAGCTACTTTAAGTAAGATGCAGAAAGTAAGTTCGTTTGTTACCCTGGAAGGGTGTAGAAGAGTAGAGGATAGAGAGGAAGAAGAGCAAGCGATCAGTCGGTGGTAGGATAGTGGACCTTGAGGGCAAAGGGCTAAGAGAGGAACTCCAAATGACAGAGAAAACAAAAAGGACTTTTGGAGAAAAAGACTCTAAAATTCTACTGTTTTGATTGCTTTGCCTGGGCAAATATTTCTCCCCATGCCCCCTACTCCTCTCTAAACTCTCTTTTCAGCTCCTTCAAAAAGTCTTCTGCAGTCTTGTGTATTTATATGGGAGGGTAGATCTTCTTTTGGGAAAATTAGTAAAGATATGGGTTTCTTGTCTGAAACAATATGGCTTACTGAAGGGATCACAAGCAAGCAAACAAGCAGTATTTAATTTAAGCTTTCCAGGAATTAAAATAATAAAATAATGAGATGGATGGGCTTTGAACCTCAAAAGGATGTGTAAATGGAGTTTCAAGGCAATCTCACTAAACTTTTAGGCATAAGGAGGCATCCTAGTTGACATTTAGTTTGTGTCAGTAAAGATTTAACTGTGATAAACATGATCAGTAATAAACACATGAAGATCTGGTGCTTTTACTAAAGGTTTTATGGTGGACTTGGGAAGAAGTTCATACATGTAAAAGAGTAGTAAGGAAACTGAATAGTCAGCGCATTCATCCTTAGGAGGGCCATCTGACCATTTCCTCTCTGACACCTTGAGAACCATTTGGAAAACACAAGAAAGCACTGACCCTTAGACTTTGGGCAATGATCTGTGCCAGCTAAGAATAACCATTAACAGATGAGGACTTTCCATCCTTCTGGACTAGGTTTAGACAATCCTCTTTCTACCCATACATTTTTTTTCTATCTCACACTATACTCCGAGACATCAGAGACTCCTGAGAATATGTGTCCCTTTGGATCCTCAATGCTCTGCCCTGTGTCCTCATGAGTTAGTCAAAATATCAATTATCTTGTATTTGTATAATGTTTAAAAATACTTATTGAATTAATAAATGTATGAATGAATTTATATGGATTAATGAATAGATTTTCCAATGAAACGTCCAAGCTACATTTCTCAAGGGTATATATGATTTTAGAAGATTCAGAATTCTGAGTAAATTATATACTTCTGTTCTGCATGGATAGACTAGTAATATTTAGAACAAATTGAAGGTTATATGATGAAATAATATCATCAATAAAACTGACATCTAACAAACTCATCAAAATTTTTATTTACCCAGTGCTTGTTCTTAGCTATTTCACAATTCATTATTTCATCTGTACTACATCACTCAGAAATGGATAATATTCCCCTTTGCGATGAGGACATTGAAGACAACTGATAATAATCTCTGGGATTTAAGCTCAGGCCCTTTGATTTTTTTCCCAGGACTGACTCCCTTTCCTTGGGTTGACGGTGAGGGGGTGAGAGTTCTGTAACCACTCGTCATTTATTTACTCTATGATGTAATCTTAGGCAAGTCATCCTTGAATGATACAGTCTCTGCCCTCTTTCCCATCTCTGCATCTCTCCTCTTAAAGATCTGGTAATACTTGACTTGCATTTCAGACTCAGCCTGGTTATGGGGACCAATATTTCCTGCATGCAGAAAAAGATGTTTGTTGTTGTTGTTATTGTTGTTTAACCCACTGAATTTAATACTTGAGAACTTCATTTGTTTATTCAGCCATTTGTGTACTCAGACACATTTTTAGATGCCTGTTATTTGCCAAGAACTATTCTAGATTTAGGAGATAGAACAGTAGCCTAGACTAGAGTCCTGTGCTTACGACCCATTCTGGTGCCTGGTAACATGAGCATCTAAGCTCCCCAGGCTAGAGATAGTGAGATATAATGGGGACAACATGAACTTCAGATGTGACTCCTAGGTTCAAATCCTGTTTCTACTCCCTATTATTAGATGGGATGAAAAACAAGCCACTTTATTTCTTTGAGTTCCCATCTATAAAATGGGGGTCCCAACCTCACAGAGCCTAGTAGGCAACAAGTAAAGTAGCATTGTTAGAGTGCACAGCCAATGGCCAATGTGAAATAGGCATGTACAGTAGCTGTTTAGTCCTAGCACCTCTAGGCTGTGGAGACACCTCCTGTGTAATCCACCTGTTTTGTTTTGAGTGCCAGACTTTATATATCTTTTGCCTGGCTCAATAGCCAGTCCCACTCCCCCATTTTCTACACATTCTCTCTTGTCCCTATTTGATGTATTATCCATTCAGCATTTAGAGGTATATGTTGAAAACATGAGCCTGATCACGCCACCTTTTTGATTAGGACCCTTCAATAGTTTCCCATTTTCTTGGAATAAAATGTAAGCAAGTCCACATGGCCTGTGATTTGCCCTCCTGCCTGCTCCTATTGCCTTGCCTCGGTCCTCCACACCTTTTGCTCAGCCCTTCTTGTCTTGTTGCTGTCCCTCAGAATGCCAAGTTCATTTCCACCTTAGGGTCTTTCCACGGCTTTGCCTTCTGCCAGGAATACCACTTCCCCCAGTGTTGGTGTTTAGCTTCATTCTTCAGCTATTTCATATTTATCAACTGACTCTTGGCAAAAACACCACCTACTCACAGAGTTGTTTACATACCACACAATTGAAAATACACACACCCCTTAATCACTCACATTGGTTTTTACTATCTAAAATATTTATTCACTTATTTATTTTCCACATTCATACAAGAATGTAAATGACCCAGGAGTATCTGCTTGCTTGACTGCTGTGTCCCAGCATCTAGGACAGTGCCCAGGGCATAAGAGGTCTTCAGGAAATATTTTTGAATGACCTTGTGAAGGAAGTTTCTCATTTTGAATAACTTGCCCTGGCTGGTGGACAAGACTACACGGGCTTTCTCGAATTTAACACACACTTATCTTTAACTCTCTTGAAAGAGACACCATTAAGTTAGTTAAAAGCAATAGGCAGCTATAACTGTCCCCAAAAACACCCATAAGAAGCAAGTGCACTCTCCTTATTAAAATGGGCCCCTTTGGGCCTTGCTTGGGTAACTGTTTCATAAGGATGAGTGGGCGGATGGCCTGATTTTAGAGGCCATTCTCTGTAAGCAAGTTTCCAAAAAAAAAAAAACACAAGATGTTCAGGCACAATTGCAGATTTGCTAATTACCGTCCACCTTCCTCCCTCTCCTCCTCCCCTCTCTCCTAGTCACCGAGGTGGTTAGGGGCTGTCATCCCATCGCCAAAAAATTGCTTCCTTTGCCTCCCCCTCGTTGCTCTTCATCTTTTCCCAACATAATTACCATCTTGCTAATAAGTCAAATGAGTGGGTACAGCAAAGTGGGCAGCTCCACTTGGCTGCCTCAGTGAGCCGCTGGCTTGGAGTGAATGGGAAATACCGTAATAGAGCTGCAGCTGCCCCGGCACGCCAAGGGAGTCCTGCTAACAGGATTTCTCTTCCTTGGTTGTTGCTTGCAGGGATGCGCAGAAAACCATCTGGAGGAAGGAGGTGTTATGGCCCCATCTAGGTTCCCAAGCTGTGCTCCTTTTGCCAAAGCTGTACCTTCCCGAACACCACAGAAAAGTCACAGCCTAATCCTTCTAGTCCGAAAAAGGACTCGGCTTACCAGGTGCTGACTCCCGCCCACCCCACCCAAGCCTATTCCTTTCTGACATATTTTCGTGTGAGTGTGGTCTTTCCCATAGGTCTGTGCTGCCCTGCAATCCAGACTCTCAGTTGCGTTTATCAGCCAATAACTCCTGCCCTGCCAATCACATTCTAGGCTGGAAGAAGGATTCTGGGTCAGGAAGGCAGTAGCGTATTTAGACTCGCCAGACTGGAGAGCCAAGCAGCAAGGCGACTCTGGAGGACTACACGACTTTGAGCAACCTGCAAGTCGTCACTAATTTATGTGCTTTTGTAACACATTACCATGGGCATCTCAGGAACAGTATAAGGAGTGCCAAGTGCTTAAAATGCAACAGTGGGGCTATGTTGCAGAGATTCGTAATTTCCTTTTAAACTCAATGGAGCCCGGACGATGGGAAAGAATAGGGTGGAGCCAGCGTGGAGAGGGCGTGGCCTTGCGCCCGCCTGACATAGCAAGACTGCAGAGGAAATCACCGTGGCAGGAAAGCGCCTCGCCCGGACACCAGCTCCGCATTAATCACCAAAGCACACTTTCTGTCCTTCTGTCTGCTTTTTCTTCTCCCGCACAGTTGAGCTCTGCACAACTCTTCGAAAGGGGAAGGAACAAGGCAAACCTCGTCTCATCCCACGAATGACTCCCTGGTGCACTTTTAATTATTAATCTGAGCCAGGTTATTCATCATTAGGAAGGCAGCAAGGGGTACGGCCCTCACAGGCGCCATCTTTTATCACACAGATCCCAGAATACTAAAAGAGCCGATGAAGAATTATTGGAGACCCCGAAGATGCCTTTCCCTTGCCGGCTTTCTGCCCTGGGACCAGCGGGGGCTGTGCTCACGCTCTCCCTAGCTCTAGCATGCGACAGAAAAAGAGGACGTGGGATGCTTTGAACACAGTGAAGCCCCACTGATTTGAAATGAAGGGGTGAAGGTCAGTGTAGATGTGTGGAAAGCTCAAATTCAGAATATTCTTAAAGAAATCTACGCTTATCTCTTTCAAGTATATAGAGTAACATATAATTATAGTTAATTAAGTGTTACCAAAAAGGAACCCTAAGGGGGGATTGGATTGAACATCGTTTTTTAGAAGCTTCTTGTTACACCAATGGCTGGTAAAAATTTGGCTTCAGGAGGGCTTTTGAAAACAATTCTCTTACATAATTTTTAATTCATTCTTTCAGTCATTCAGGCTTGAAATCATAGCGATCTTTGATTTTTCCATTTTCATGATTCCACCCCCCCCAATTTTTCTTTTGTAAGAGGTATCATTAGTTGAGTTACCATGATGTGCCAGCTATTATTTTTAGTTTTGATCTTTACTAAACACTGCAAAGTAGATCATTTTGGGTCCCCTTGGCAGATAAGAAAACTAAAGTTCATAGAAATTCAATGGCTTATTTTGGGTAACAAAGTTCATTGAAAAAAATAAATAAAGTAAAACTAATATTATGCCACCTTCTTCCACCCCTCCTTAATAAAATTGCTAAGTTTGTAGATCAGAGCTATGATAAGTAAGTTATATATATATATAGGTTTATATATATATAAACATGTAAATATACATTTATATGTTTATATATAGGTTTCACTAGGTTTCTTATAATTTTTTTCTATTAAAATATATAGAAAATGTGGGATTATATGTTAATTAAGTGTAGAGTATTTGTTTCTGATTGAGCTGTCCTTTTGGTGGCTGCCCCAGCTGTTCACATCTGTATCTAATGGATCCCAACTATAGGTCCAACTGCAACTTTATCCCTAGGGACAAGAGATATATTCAGCCACATCATCTGGTGGTAATTGACACTGTACTGCCTTCTGGATTCAGGAGCCACAGTGCCAAAGATTAATCCTGAGTATTATATAGACTCTTCAGGATTGCCAATATGGGCTTTATCTATCCCTCTTTCTTTATAATTTCTACATTTATTTTAACCAATCTCCATCAATAACTGTAGTTCCTCTCCCACTCTAATTTGCTACACTGAATCCTTATTCTTGCCAGTTACCATTCCTCAAAAAGCTGAAACCTGACCTATATTACGAATTATCATTAGAGGGCCCTCTCTTAAACAAACAAACAACAACAATATATCTTAAACGCATGACATAGATTTGGTTTGTTTCATGTTATCAATGGTTCCAAGGAAATTCTCATTTAGGATCACTGCCATCCAATCTCAGGATGCCTCACATTCAAATCCACTTTTACTGACAAGACCCAAAGACTTATAACTAATGAATAGGTTCTACCTTAAAAGAATTTCGCTCTTGAATCCTGGCTTTGGCTTAAGGTTAATCAACATTTTTGTTCTTAACTTGGATGGTGCATATGGCCAAATCAACCTGCGCGTGACACAGAGCTGGGAAAAAGAGCTAAAAATGAGTCCAAAAAAATGTTCCAAAAGCTGCAACAATGGGCTAAATGTAACATGATGAAATTTAACAGGCACAAATGTAGATTTAAAAATGAAAACCACTAACAATTGCAGACATGAATAATTGGGGGGGCGGATTTATCAATAACACATGTGAAAAAGATGCAGGGGTTTTAATTGACTTTAAGCTCAGTATGAGTCAACTATGTGATATAGATGCCAAAATATTAATGCAATCTTAGGCAGAAAGAATAGAAATAGCATAGACTTTTCAGAACAAGAGACAGTCATCCCGCTCATTCTGAGCCAGTGAAATCACACCTGGAATGTTGGGTTGCGGTCTGGAGAGCACTCAGGTAGTGGGGGGGCCTGGATCCATGTTATGTGAGAAGTGATTGAAGGAACTCAGCGTCTGGTAGAAGAAAGCCACAGTGAGTATCTTAAAATATCCAACAATTTTGGAATATAAGGAGAATCAGAGTTCTCCTATCCTCAAGCCTATAATCTCAGTACTTTGGGAAGCTGAGGTGGGTAGATGGCTTGAGCTCAGGAGTTCGAGACCAGCCTGGACAACGTGGGGAAACCCTGTCTCACCAAAAAATAGAAAAATTAGCTGGGTGTGGTGGTGCACACCTGTATTCCCAGCCACTTGGGAGGCTGAGGTGGGAAAATCACCTGAGTCCTGAGAAGTCAAGGCTGAAGTGAGCTGTGATTATGCCACTGCACCCTAGCCTGGGAGACAAAGACACTGTCTCAAAAAAAAAAAAAAAAAAAAAAAAAAAAAAGAAAGAAAGAAAGAAAATGGAAAGGAGTCTACGGTAAATATAAATGGGACATTTTTATCATTTAGAATGTTCTTTTTAAATTTCTATAATTGACAGAAAAACTTGTATACATTTATCATGTACAATTTGATGTTTTGAATTATGCACACTTTGTGGAATGATTGGAATGTTCTTAAATGGAATGAACTTCATTGGGAAAAGGAGTTGGCAGTCAACAAATTTAACAGATATTGGATGAGTACCTCTAGAGCTTTATAGAAGAGATTAATGCCTTCAAAAAATCTGGGCTGGACAAGAGAAACTGTAGCATAGATATGAATGCTATACAGTCTACATACGGCTGGATAATCCTGAATCATTATATTTTTCTGTGATTTCCTCATCTTCCCAATTAAAGTGAAAGTTCTCTGAAGCCAGAGACCATGTCCTTATTCTGGGCTTCCCCTAACTTCCTTCTCTTCCTTCTAGTATGACTCAGAGAAAAACCCTTAATAACTATGATGACTGATAGCTGGAATTGTTAACTTATGTAGCTAATATTTTACCCCATTGGCTAAAGTATGGGCCAGCCTAACTTATGTCATAATTGTCACATTTCTGACCTGTGGAATTAGCAATAATATTCTGCATTTCTTGTGCATCGCTGTTTGCTCATCTCATTTGAAATACCAAGGTTCTTTCCCCCGAAGATATCCAGTTCTGAGTAACACGGACATGCTGGGAAATCTCTCTATGCCTTAGTGTTCCTTTTGTGAAAGGGAGGGATGAGATTTCCAAGGTCTCTTTCAATTTTGTCATTCTATGACTCTCGTCCTGTGGAGTGCCTTAGGAGTTTTGATTATTTTGTCTTTTTCGTATATTTCCTTCATCTCTCTCCTATGTTCCTTCAATGACTTTGATAGTATCAGCACTGAGCTGGGTATGTTAGCATCAGATTCTGAACATAGCATCTCAAGAACTCTTAAAGATTAAATATGTAGAGAATTATAAATATTTGAAATACCCTGGGGCTGGTGTATGTACTGTCTTTAAAAAGATCTTTTTGATCTAGTATCTTTTATTTGCTTGCTTGCAAGCTGGCTTTTTTACCCTCTGCTAGAGCATCAAACTGGTTGGCAGGCTTTCAGGATGGTGAAGGGCCCTGCAGACAGTCGCAGCACCCTCACTCCCTGCTCTCCATACTTACTCCATACTCACGGTTGAGGGAAAGGATGGGACATTCACAAGCTCTGATACCGCAGCAGAGTATAATACTAAGAATTCCTTTTGCTGAGCCTGAAAAGTCTTAACTAACTATTGAAAGATCTAAGCTCTGAAGCTTTGCTATTCACTCACTTAGGAAAGATGCATAGCCTTGCTGAAAATCCATTTTCCATGATAATGACCCTTACATTCCACAAATAATGTCTTTCTTGAATATCTATTTCCTAATTCTTGATCGATTATAATCAAAATATTTTTATTACAGCTCTGCCACATATATGACTTCAGTAGACACAGTTTCTACATGATACTTACCTTGAAGGGTTTATTTGTTTATTATTTATTTGTTGGCTTTTGTCTGTTTATTAACATATTCCATGCTTTTCTTTCTTGTCTTGCTTCATTCCTTCCATATTTCTGCCCTCTCTTTCTTTCTTCTTTCTTCACAATACTTCTTCTGAAAATGCTTTCAGATGCTTTACATAAAGGCACAGAAAAAAAAGTGCAATTTAAATAAAGAGGTTATGGCAAAAGGAAAAGTGGGATGATCCTAGAATAAATACACAATGGAGTCTATGCCTAGACGATATGAGGAATATGAGGATATAGGATATATAAAGTGATAGAGTATATTCATAAAGGATATGAGGAATAGAGGACGGAGGTAAATAAAATGCTTAGCAAATGCCTAACACTCTTTCTAGAATGTTGCAGTGTATTTCATAATAGCAAGAAAAAGAGGAAAAATAAGGAATTATATGCCTCAGCATTTCTACAAGCTAAAAAGAAACCTGCTGATCAGGAGAAGCATGACTGCTACTGGTCCTGGGGCCGGAGAGAAATAAAGAGAACATCATGGATTGTTGTAGACATGGTTTTCAACACACTTTTGCAAAAAACACAACTTTTATAAGAATGCTTCTTTTAATATTCCTCCACATGAGCATTTGTCATAATGCCAAATAGTGCTTCATTTAAAGGCATTTTGGCCAGGCACAGTGCCTCACACCTGTAATCTCAAGGCTTTAGGAGTCCAAGGCAGGAGGATCGCTTAAAGCCGGGAGTTCGAGACAAGCTGGGCAAGACAGGGAGATCCTGTCTCAAAAAAAAAAAAAAAAAAAAGGAGAAAAATTAGCCAGGCATGGTTGTGCACGCCTGTAGTCCTAACTTCTCTCTTTGGGAGGCTTAGGAGGGAGGGTCACTTGAGCTCAGGAGTTCAAGGTGGTAGTAGGCTATGATAACGCCACTGCACTCCAGCCTGGGCAACAGAATAAGACTAAGCTGGCTCATAAAAAGAAAAATAAAAGCATTCTATGTGGTAAAGACAGATGGTGGGGAATCAAAAGGGTGAGGGAGAGGAAGAGACAAAATGCTTCTCTGTTGTCCAGCTTAACAAAAGGATGAATTTTCAAAAACTAGATGCATAAACTGCATATCTTTCAGATAACTTTCCATAAAATAAGAGACCTAAACTCTCTCATAAGTCCAACAAAAGTTTTGATAATTGTTGATGGTTCGTAGGTTTGAGATTATAATACCCCATGACTACCAGAATATCACTACTTCCTATTTCCAACAAAATCCAGTCCAAAGCACAAAACATTCAGGTTTGCATTAAAAGTCCTTTGATAAAAATAATTATGATTAAGTACTCTGTCTGTTGGGTATGTTGCATACAGCATTTTTATTATTTATAACAACCCCTCAAAGTAAGTATGATGTAGAAACTGAGGCATAAATGCATTTAAGTAACTTTTCCAAAATCACAAAGTGTCTAAGAGGGTCAGATTTCAAACTCATGTTTCTCTGACTGTGTAAGTCAATAAGATGTACGCTGGCTGCTCAGTGGGCCATGCTGAGGATCCACCTTGGCTCACTTCCTGACAAGTGCTTATTATACCTCTGGATTTTTAAAAAACTAGTATCGTTTGTTAAAATATTTGAACAGACTTCCAAAACCTCTATGACTCATTTTGGTCTTAAAGTGGAGCAACAATTACAAAAGGAGATTCTCTCTTTCTCAGTCTCTCTCTCCCTCCCTCCCTCCATCTCCCTTTCCTCTAATTTTACAAAGTCTGTCCAAGACCCCAGAAAAACATAACACATAATCCTGATTTTTTAAATCCAGTTTCAGAGGAGAGGAGGTTTCACATTTGATAGGGTCATGGTTTATTGGATCATAGGGCTAAGAGAAGCAAATGCAGAGTTTGGCCCAAAGCAGAAAAGAACCAAGTGGTAGTCTCCAGCTTTCTTTTTACTTGTCATGTTTTCAATGGCCAGTCATTTTTACATGCTCAGGATGGCCCTAGAGAAGGTTTCCTGGTGTCATTATCAAAATGTGTGCTGGATGGAGATCAGAACAACAACCACACTCCTGACACAGCATTTGCACTTGCCCAGCGTGCCATGAGATCCCACCATCCTTCTTACCCGAATGTGAATAAGTCAGAGGGACTTTCTGTCACCATTCTTTCCAGATCTAACGTATGTGTCACTGATCTCTTAAAACATTGTTTTACATTTTACAGTTTCAATGTTAATGCTTAGAACAGCTAAAGCAATACCATATGTAACGTACAAAATATAGAAAACAAAAATGTGAAGAAGAGAAATATCCACTATGATTTCACCTCCAAGACATTTCTATTTATATACTTGTGAATATATGTCTAGGCTTTTTATCTGTGTGTATAAATGCACAAACACATATAAAAACATACATATTTGTTTGATTTTAAGAAAATTAAGGTTTCATAGAAAACATAATTATGTATTATTATTTTTCCTTCTTACTTTATAAGCATATTTTGTGTTAAGTGAAGTAAGCCAGACACAGAAAGAAAAATATTGCATAATGATCTCACTTATATTTGGAATCTTAAAAAACAGTCAAATATATGCTGATAGAGAATAAAAATGGATAGTAGGGGCAGGGGCTGGGGCGGGGAGGGATGTAGGTCAGAGAATACTAAGAGGCAGGTATATAGGATAAAGTCTAGAGATCTAATGTGCAAGATGATTACTACAGTTAATAAAATTATATTGTATTATGGATTTTTGCTAAGTAAGCATATTTTAAATGCTCTTGTCCCTAGAAAAGAAAATATGTAAGATGGTAGATATGTTAATTTGCTTCATTGTAGTAACCATTTTACTGTCTATATGTATCCCATGACATCATGATGTAAATCTCAAATACACAATAAACTTTATTTAGAAAAACGAGTTTATTGAAATTTTAAAAGCATGTTTAAAGTGATGCATGATACTCCAACATAGGTCATACTATAACTTCTTTAATTATTCCAATATGAGTACATATTTATGTTTTCCATTTTTTACTATGTAATATAGTGCTGTAATGATCATCATTGTTCATAATATACATAACATTATGATGTATATTAAATCACTTTTCATCTACAAGAAGTGAGGAAGTAAGTAAGGTCTTTAGTTAGCTAAAACAAGAGAACATAGAAATAATTTAAACATAAAAAGGAATAGCATGTACAAAGGTCCTGTGGCTGAAAAAAGCACAAAAGCAGGAAAAAGAAACCCGAACAATCAAACAATGAAACAAGACATAATGTAAAGAGTACAAGGGATGGGGGTGGGGGGAGGGCAAATAATAAAGTGAAACTGGAGACAGAGGCAGGGAGTAGAATACGCTTTGGTCTTTATTTTAAAAGCAAAAAAAAAAAAATTTTTAGGGAGGGTTTGGAGTTTCTGAAGTTTTATTTTTAAAGAAGAGTTGAGAGATGAGACATAAAGCAATTTGTGCCTACAAATTTGTGTTTAAGAGGATCCCTTTGGCCTACCAAAGAGACACCTGCATTTGCATGTTTATTGCAGCACTATTTATAATAGCAAAAACATGGAATCAACCCAAGTGCCCATCAGCAGTGGGCTGGATAAAGAAAATGTGGTACATACACACCATGGAGTACTACACGGCCATAAAAAACCCTGAAGTGATGTCCTTTGCAGCAACATGGATGCAGCTGGAGGCCATTATCCTAAGTGAAAACCAACAGAAAACCAAATACTGCATGCTCTCACTTGTAAGTAGGAACTAAACATTGGGTACACATGGACATAAAGATAGGAACAATAGAACACCAGGGGCCCCAAAAGAGGGGAGAGAAGAAAGTGCACAAAGGTCAAAAAGCTACCTATTGGGTACTATGTTCACTATTTGGGTGACACATTCACACGATATATCCCTCTGACAAACCTGCATATGTACCCCATGAATCTAATTTAAAAAAAAAGACAATCACAGCTTTGTGTAGGATGCTAAGAAAGAGATGGTGACAAACGGATGGGTTCAAGAAGCATTTAGATGGCAAAACTGACAGGACTTCCTTGTAGATGGGATATGGGTGGGGAGGGAGGGAAAATACATTTAGAAGGACGAGCCCTTGATATCTGACTTACAAAACTGTTGTTGTCATTTACCAAGATAAGGAATCCTGGAGGAGGATCACGGTTGCCGGGTAGATATTTTGTGTTCAGTACTGGAACTCTTGTGGCATTTTGATACATCTATTTGTAGGCCAGGAACTTTTAGAAACAGTCCAAGCTTGGGAGGGTACCTCTGACTGTCACTGGCACATAACTGGCCATAAAAGAATGATGTGGATAAAATTTCAAAAGAACTGGTGTGGAATGAGAAAGGTAGAGAGCCTGGAACAAGAATTAAAGTGTAAAAGAAGCAAAGTTGAAGGGAAACTAGCATGATCACCAAAAGGGTTTTGGAACGGGAGGAGGATTAATTTATGAATGGAATACTTGGTTCTATCTTACTCTTAAATATGGGGTTTTTTGACTTGAATGCTTGAATTCCAAGTCAGCTACATAGCACGTTAAACTGACTTTATAACATAGGGAAACTCAGGCACCAGCTTTTAGGCAGGTTATCTTAAAATAGTTTTATTGTTAATTCTAACTTGTCGGAGGGATTCTTAACATGGCACAAAACATTCACTTCTGAAGACATGGGAAGTTGGGTGGTGAGTCAGGAGATGGGGGTCATTCAGCCTGGAGGTCTCCACAAATGTAAAATACAAGTCAGGGCAGGTAAGTGAAAGACAGTGCTCACCTGCTGTTTCATTCTAATTGTACTTTGGGGACTATGCTAGAAAGAGGACACTTGATAAAAAGAGTTATACTATATAAGCTTGACTCCAAGCTGTAGAGGACAGTGCAGGGGCTCAAGGAGAAGAGAGGTTTGGCAAAAGCCACCTGAGATACAAGGATGATTGGAAGCCACTGGAATATTGAGATCCCATCTGAGAAAGGGAGTACAAAGACTGCAGGGACCAAGACTGGAAAACGCTGAGAAGATGAACACCATTTCCCTCTACATGTGTTTGTTACTCTGTTCCTCTGATTCCCGTGCTGATTAACAAATGACTCGCCACAGCCGAAGGCTTTTCTGTGGGTGTTCTTGAATGTAGCTGAAGAAGGTGGTTGCTGAGGAGGGGAAAGCTGTCCCTCAAAATGCTTTGAAAGGATATAGCAAGGTGGCCCTTATAAAACAGAAAGTCAACCAGACTCAGGAAATGAGCCCACAGACTTACACCAGAATGATCAGCTCCTAGGAAGAAAATGGAGATGGAGGTGAATATTCACTCATAGAATGCTTATGAAGATGCTAATGTGGGCCAAGTCTATGAGTTACTCAGCAAGATGTTAGCCTAAGGATCAGCCTCTTATAAAAAACTATAGTTCTATTTTCTGGCATATTTTAAATTAATTAATGTCTTCATTCTTTTGACCCAGTTGTCCTGAATATCTGTTTTGTGTTAGGCATTGAGAATATAACCATGAACAAAAGCAGACATGGTCCTTAACTTTATGACTTAGCTTGGTGACATTTTCCTATTCTTTTTATTTCTTTTCTTTCTTTCTTTTTTCTTTTTTTTTCCTTTTGAGAGAGAGTCTCACTCTGTCACCCATGCTGGAGTGCAGTGGCACCATCTTGGCTCACTGCAAACTCCGCCTCCCGGGTTCAAGTTATTCTCCTGCCTCAACCTCCCAAGTAGCTGGGATTACATTCATGTGCCACCACACCCAGCTAATTTTTTTGTATTTTTAGTAGAGATGGGGTTTCGCCCTTTTGACCAGGCTGGTCTCAAACTTCTGACCTTAGGGAATCCGCATGCCTCAGCCTCCCAAAGTGCTAGCATTACAGGCGTGAGCCACCACGCCTGGCCCACTCTTTTGATTTCTTAAGCGGTTATTTTTTTCCATGGGATCTGTGGATCTATTTCAATGCTGCTGCTTAAGACACTTTTCAGTGTAGTCTTAGGCCAGTAACTCTCCTGAATAGTATCTATAAAATATCTCTGAAATAGGTCACATTTCCTGAATATACCCCCAGGACATGGGTCTGAGAAAAATCCATCTGCATGGTCTTCATTCCCTAATCTCTCTCCTGCCCTCCAAACCTGCTCTTTCCCAAAGACTCATGTTCTTCACATACGTTCCATCAGCCTGAAGTCTTCAGGGCACCTGGGGGACAAAGTACTCATTTCTGCAGTTCCTGCTTCAATTATCTTCTTGTTGAATAAATTAACATAAAAATATAGGATATCTAAAATCCAATTATATTTTAGTTACTCTGGATAGAGACAAACAATTATTTTGTATACACACATTAATTGGAAACAGAAGATGCATTTTGTTTATCATTTTGCGAGTGGTTGTTTTAAACTGTCTCTCAGCTTAACTATCTTTGACCTCATTTTCCCAAGAAGTATGGTTTCTCTTCACAGATCCATACTTTTACCTCCAGTTAAACTAGATATCTGATTTTATTGCTTCTCCATGTGCAAACCTTCCATTTCAAGCCAATATCTTTCCACACCCTACCTACCTTAATTAACCCATACATTTTGAGATACAACTTATCTTTTATTTAATGTTTTCTTATTTCCACATATGAACCTTTAAAATATACAATGGTGCATTTGAAATATGCAAAATGATTTATGGTCTGGTTTCAAAGGATGACCTAAAGAATAAATAATGCCCAAGGGTAAGTGAGGTCATTCATTATAGTAATTTTTAGTGTGCTTGCCAAATGCCAAGAGAAATCATATGATGCAGTAATCTCACTTCTAGGAATCTACTTCAAACATACTGATAGATAAGAATATTAAATAACATAAGATAGGACTATTCATTGAAACACTGTGATATATCAAATGATTGAATTGAAAACTACCCAGATTTTGATTATGGAAACTGGTGAAGTAAACTATGATATCTTCCCCAAATGGAATTGTAAGCAACTAAACAACAACAAAAAGAATATGCATATATATGTATGCATCTCTCTCTCTCTCTCTCTCTCTCTCTCTCTCTCTATATATATATATATATATACAGAGAGAAAGAGATTTAAAACAATTGCAATTGGATCATGTGATTGTGGGGTCTGGCAAGTTTGAAGTCTGCAGGGCAGGCTGGCAGGCTGGAGACCCAGGCAAAAGTATGTGTTATAGTCTTGAGTTGAAGGCAACTTGGAGGCAGAATTCCTTCCTCTTTGTAGGGTGGATGTGTGGAGCTCAGTGTTTTCTCTGAAGGCACTGAACTGATTGGATGATAACAACCAGCATTATGGTGGGTAATGAGCTTTACTCAAAGTCTACTTGTTTAAAAGTTAATCACATCTTTAAAAAAAATACCTTCACAGCAACATCTAAACTGGTGGTTGAACAGACAGCTGGGTACCATAGCCTAGGCATTTGACATATAAAATTAACCATCACAAATATAAAGTACTAAGGTAAGAAACTCAGCTTAATATATGTAGAGATATATTTGCAACAACAAAACAAAAACTAAAATTTGTGCCCTACTGTGCAGAAAAGAATCAATGTAGCAAACCTGAGAATGCAATCTTTAGAAATGCCGCCATCCAAGTTTTGCCCTTGGCTGGTGTCTGAGAACCTGGCTGGTAAATAGTTCTCTATACTGAAATGAAATTTTCCCTAACTGATAAAAGTGGTTCACTGTTTATAGACTGTGCAGACAATATGGTTTATGATGAATACTTGCTTTCCTTATGGGTGTCTGAAATGTTGGTACATGCTAGGCAGAGGGTAACTGCATAAGCGATCCCCAGAAAACACCTTGAGCACTGAGTAAGCTACTCTGGACACAACCATAACACACATGTTGATGCACTTTTGTGCAGCAACACAAAAGAAAGCTCTGTGGGACAAAAGAAAGCTTTATGTGGAAGAGAGAAAGCACAAGGAAGTCTGCCCCTGGACTCTTCCAGACTCCACTTGTGTCTTTTTCCTTCATGATCCAGGTATATTATTACTTTATCACTGCAATAAATCTTAGCTGTGAGTACAATTATATGTTGAGTATACTTTGTTCTTCTACAGGATCTCTGAACATGGAGGTTGTCTTGAGGGCCTCCAACATACCTATCCTACAGATAGAGAATATATATATATATATACATATACACACACCCACACACACACATACACATAATAATTATTTACTAAAATATAATTTTAATTTTAGCATAATTTTAGATTTATAGAAAAGATTCAAATATAGTACAGGGAGATCTCATAGACACTTCACCCACTTTCCCATATTGATAATATCTTACCTTATCATGGTACATTAGTCACAACTAATGAACAAACTTTGATACATTGCTCAACTAAAACTTCACACTTCATTTGGATTTACAGTAGTTAGTTTTCCCACAATGCTCTTTTTCTGTTTCAGGATTCTATCCAGGATATATTGAGTTTAATCATCTCATCTCCTTAGTCCCCTCTGCTCTGTAAACATTTCCAGACCTTTCCTTGTTTTCCAGGAAGTATTGTTTTTCTGTTGCTTTGTTTTAGTTTTTTTGTAAGCAATTTTGGGTTTCTTAATTATCTCTATGGTTTCTTTGTGTTTTACTTTGCAAATGCCTGTTTTTTAACTTTATTATAGCTTTCCTTTTATAATTTTCTTTGTGTTTACTCTGGTTTTATTTTCTAGCTTCCCC
Organism: Gorilla gorilla gorilla; assembly: GCF_029281585.2. Lineage (NCBI taxonomy): Eukaryota > Metazoa > Chordata > Mammalia > Primates > Hominidae > Gorilla > Gorilla gorilla. The sequence continues at coordinate 88,359,385 of NC_073240.2, forward strand.
AATAGAAGTTTTAGCTCACTATTTCTCTTTTTTTCTTGCTTTCTAAAATAAAAATTTAAGGATATAAATGCTCTTTTTTATATCTACCATCCATATGGTATGTTTGGATAACTTCCTCATATTTCTTTTCTAATTCAGTAATATTTTCTTCAACTGCTTGCAGTGCATGAGATATAGATAGATACAGATGAAGATAATTTAATAAGAATTATTATATATGGGAGAAGGGATGGAAAAGAGTAAAGAGGATGGAATAAAAGCTGGAGTTATCTCACTCTACCTTGTGTGACAGGTTTTTCTTTGGAAATATGTAAATGATTCCAAAATTATAAAATAAACTTAAATCAAAATAAAATAAAAGTGATGCCTAAAACTCAAAAACAAAATAAAGCAAATGATTCTAACTTTATATAAATTTGCTGGCCTAAAAATATTATTTGATTATCCAAGCTTTATGAGTAACAAGTATTTAGTAATATTAAATACTAATTATAGAACTCTAACTAGTATTTTTTGTAACAATGTTATTGTTTCTATAGCTAGATACATATAGATACATAATTTTAAGATAAAGGAACTGTATAATTACTTAAAAATATTTCAACTTAAGATTTCTAATGCAAAGAAAGAGGAGAAACTATAAAATCAAATAAGTTAATACTATCTTAAATTCAAATAGGAAATTTTCTTATGAACATATAATGTATTTTGGCTTTACAAAAATAAATTACTTTTTACTACCTTTCTCCGGTGAAATGGTCTACAATGATAACAATATCCAATAGCAATAATAATAAGATTTCAAAATTGAAAATTAATTTCAGAATACTATTTTTCACTAAAAGGAACCAATAATTTTTGGCGAAATGATTTATTCCAGATCTGGGACAGGAAATGAGCTCTACTTGATTTGTAAATCAATGTCTACATGATGTCCACATCATGGACATCTTTACAAAAAGAATCATAAAAGATCATATTTACCAGAAAATAAGAAAGTTTTAATGCATATTGGGGTTATGCTGTAAAAGGACATAGGCATCATTCTGAAAGACCTCCACTGGAAAAGAATAAACAATTTGAGCATCAAAAAGAAGTTTGGTTATAAAAGATTCAAGATCATCATTTTTGAGTTCATAGTGACACAAAAATACAACTCACTGATCACTTGAGGAAATTTTTAAGGCACAAATTCAGTATTTAAAAAACTGGTAGCAAAAAAATGGGAGCAGGGAACACATGCATTTATCCTGCCTTTCCCATGCCAATTAGGTTTCAGAGTAATTTAATAGTAGAGAAATACAAGCTTTTCTTTATAGAAAAATTCCACAGCTGACAAGAGCAGAAATAATGGAAGGATATCATCATTTTGCCATCCGTTAATATAATTATAAATCTAGACAATAATCCTTGGTGGCTACTAAAACTAGTAGATGAAACACTAATGGAGAATTTAAAAATGGACGAATTGAATTGACAACTCCTGAACCTATTGATAAATATTAACATCATAAAAGAGAGGCAACAAGATAATACGTGACTATTAAAGAAATGAAGTGTAGGCAAGTATTTTTGAGAAAAAAAATCAAACATGAATCTCATTAAGTCTCCATCAAGGCCCGGTGTTTACAGAGGATAGAACGTGCTATATGACACCATATGGCCAAATTCAGAATGTGAGAAACGTGACAGGAAAAAGGACTTGGTTTTTTCAACAAATAAATGTTCGAGGATAGTGGGGAAAGGAGTGAGAGAGAGAAAAAAAAAAGAATAAAAGAGAGAGACAGAGACTGAGAGGGGGAATTTTATAGGTTAAAATACACTCAAGAGACTTAGCAGTCAAATGTAGTATGTGGACATGATGTAGATATTGATTTACAAACTAAATGAAGTAATTGATGGCACAATTGATATAATTTTACACTATATATTTTCAGTGTTGACATAAGTGATTTATTTTTAAGTTGAATACAGGTGTTATGATTTTTAAAAGTTTCTTCATCTCTGTCACTTGAATGTGAAATAGCTTTTAAAAATGCAGCCTTAGAATTATTAAGTTTGTGAAATTCCTCCACATACTCCTTGGATCCCCAAAACTAATGGGTTATGCAGGGAAGGTATTATTAGCCCTTATTTTTCTTTTCTTTTCTCCTTTTCCTTTCCTTTCCTTTCTTCCTTTCTTTTCTTTTCTTTCCTTCCTTCCTTTCTTTCATTTTCTTCTCTTCCTTCCTTCCTTTCTTTTCTTTTCTTTCTTTCTTTTTTTTTTTCGACAGAGTCTCGCTCTGTCACCCAGGCTGGAGTGTAGTGGTGCAATCTCGGCTCACCGTAACCTCCACCTCCTGAGATCAAGCGATTCTCCTACTTCAGCCTCCTGGGTAGCTGGGACTATAGGCACACACCACCACGCCCAGCTAATTTTTTGTATTTTTAGTAGAGACGGGGTTTCACCATGTTGGTCAGGCTGGTCTCAAACTCCTGACCTCGGGTGATCCATCTGCCTCCACCTCCCAAAGCGCTGGAATTACAACCATGAGCCACTGCACCCGGCCTAGCCTTTATTTTTCTAAAGACAAAAGGAAACTTAAAAAATATTAAATATCATACCTCAACACCTTCTAGAAAGTGGAAGAGCCAAGTCCTCTAGTGATAGGTATCATGCCCCAGCAGTTTACTATTTCAGGCTGCCCATGCTTACACATTAGCAAAAAGCAGAAGAAAATAGTCACAACTTAGGATTCTCCAAGCTCTTTTTTTAATCAAATGTGCACAATTTCATTTAACACAATCAGATAAAACACAGACACACACACCACACCAGATACACACACACACACACACACACACACACACACACACACACACACACACATACTGGGAGATGACATAAATTCCATGTCCTCTTACTACTTAATCTATGCCCAATATCAAAAATTTTCCCTTGCACATTTTTTGGACACAATTTAGGAAAAAGCGCAAACACCAAATAACTCGATTGCTTAGCTACCTTGATTTTAACATTAACAAACAGGCATTCAGTAATTCAAGCAAATAATAAGGTGTTTAACATTAAGGTACTTGATGTTTTCTATTACGTAGATCATAGTGTCCCCATAATCTAATAAACAAATCAAATTTTACTAGCTCATCTTTGAATTCCACATATTTTTTCAATTTTGCCTGGTTCACTACCCATTTTTATGCAAACATAATCTTAACGGTTAAATATTATTTCAAAAAAATTTCTAAATATTCTCTCACTTGGCAAATATTTATTTCCTATATTTTTGTATTGTGGATAAGCTTTGATCTATATTCATGCATATAAGATTTTATGTGAATTGTGAGCTAATTCTTCAGGATTGCTTTCCAAAGTGGATTTAATGGATCAAAGGAGTTTTAAGGCTCTTGATAACATTGCCAAAATGCTTTCCAAAAATGTTGTACCAAGTTGCATGACTGCCAGCAATGCACCACTCCACACCCTGTGCAGCAGAGACCCTGCAGATTGCTAAACCTAAGTGAACTTGACTAGCATCTCTTCTGGGCTTTCATCCTGAAACATATCTGGTCTTGCATTGTGTGTTGAGCAAGAGTGAAAGGAGGGGGCAAACTTGAAGTATTTCTTCCCCTTGGGCTGCTTTCCACAGTCCATTTTTATGCAGTGGCATTGCCCAGAAATGGTTTCATTCAACACTACCCCCGTTTTGATGCATAAAGTCATGAGTTCCTCTGCTTTTTAATCCCCTTAATTCTTCTGATTTGCTGGCTGGTTGAAAACAAAAGGAATAAATAGCTGGCACACAGGAAGCAATGTGTGTTTCAAATGAAGCTTCTTCTTTGTAAAGCTAGGTGATTACAGGCTTGGCTCAACCTACCTTCATTCCAAATGGTTCCGTGCATGGCTACAGTGGTGTCTGGTTCAGTGACCACCTTGTCTGAGCTGCTGGTGAGAATCAAGCTTAGTTCTGAGCTGCTATTTCAGGCATTATTTAGAATTTGATAATCAAAGAATTGAAACAATGTGCAAATCAAAGACCTCTTTCCTTTAGAAAGCCAAGAGCTGATTTGCATTTTCTCCTGCCTCTTTCCTATTTCTAATGACTTGGAAAGTTGAAACATGCTCAGTGCTTTGAAAAAGAGGCATGGATCTTGAAAACATAGTGTAACCTGAGAGAAATAGGATAGCATGTATTTTAACCTTTCATCTCCTTTTTCTATTTTTTTTAACCTTTGCTAAGAATCTTTGAAGGCCTTACTAAAAATTTAAAGCAGGGATACAAGACACAGAACTTCCATTGAGGCTAGATCTATAGCAGTAACCAACAAACTTCAAGGCTTGGGTCACCACATGGATTCATGCATCCAATCATTCATTCATTTATGCAGTAGCCATCTATTTTTCATTATTTGTCATCACTATGCTAGTTATTAATGATTCAAGACTACAAACAGTACAATTCTTGTTCCCCAAAATGTCAAAGTCAAGGAAAAGACTGACCCATTTATAATTAACTCTAATATAGAACCTTCCAGCAGGACAAACAGCTTTGACTCCTGCCACTTGTGAAAAACATAATAAAAATCAAACAACATAAAAATGTCCAGCATATTACAAACCACCATTAGCATCTTAGCTATATATTTGCAACGCCAATTTTTGTGTATTTTATCAAAAATGGCCTTGAACTGTTATAGGACCACCAGGTTTGATGGCTTACGGCATGATAACAGACCAATACACTGAAACAGCAAGAGTTGCAGTAGAGAAATAGTTTAATAATCATAGGGCAACCAAAGAAGGGAACTGAAGGGAACCTCAAATCTGCTTCCCTGAGGGGTTTTGGATGGGCGTATTTAAGGAAATTTTGGAGAATAGTGGGCTGAGGAATTGGGATCACTGATTGGTTAGGGCATGGGGAATGAAATGATAAGAATGCAGAACCTAATTCTTGTGCTGAGTCAGTTCCTACATGGGGTATTCAGCCCTACTGGCTTCAGTGGAACCACTGGAATGCAGAATCCAGAAGATTTCTCAAATGGAAAACTTGAGATTTCTTAATGTTAAAGATGTTATCTGTAAAAGCAATTAAGGGAAGTTAAGACCTTGTGACAGGGACTATGTGACTTTTAAGCAGTAAGCAGCTATTTTAAAAAGTGGGTTCATAGGGCAAGCTAGATAATGCTTAGCTATGGTTCTACTCAAAGCTCATGCTTTTGATAAAAAACCAGCAGTTTCTTTTTATTAATTTTATAAGGAATGTTTCACCATCTGCAGTAAATAATTTTTTTAATGAGCTTTTTTTCTTCTTTTTTTTCTTCTGTGTTATTCCCAGGACAGACCATTAAAATTTTCTGAGTCCTCTTTTTTGGTAAATGTCACAAAAGTACCTAATACAGGTTTGTTTATTATGATGACTCTGAATATCAGGACATCATGACTCACAGATGGTGAAAGGTGTCATATCCCTTTGACTTACTCAGTTTGGGCATGGTCATATAAACACCTTGGCCTCATTTTTCTGTGTTAGAAATTAGGTTGTCAATTGTTGGCCTTGGAAACTGAGCAGCAGGAGCATCTCCAGCCATGGAGATTTTTCTTTCTGTGAGGGGTAGGGCTGGTATGGCCACAGTTCTCTCCTACTTACTGTTTTACTGGGTAACAACTTTTGAATAATTTTATTCCCTTGTTAGATCTTTGCTATGGCCCAAGAACTCTAGGAATATTTACAAAAATAAAGGATCTTTCTTACCTTTCAAAAATGATCCATGGTGCAGTTTGAAGAGTTGTGGCTAGAATGAGCTTCATGATGTCCCTTACCATTTTTATTCATCATAATATGTTCAAGGCTTAATGAGATCTGGCACATGGTAAATATATAATCAGTGTTTTAAAAATGAGTAATGAGGGTCAGGCACAGCTGTAATCCCAACACTTTGAGAGGCCAAGTGGGCGGATCATGAGGTCAAGAGATCGAGACCATCCTGGCCAACATGGTGAAACCATATCTGTACCAAAAATACAAAAATTAGCTGGGCCTGGTGGCACATGCCTGTAGTCCCAGCTACCTGGGAGTCTGAGGCAGGAGAACCGCTTGAACCTGGGAGGCTGAGGTTGCAGTGAGCCGAGATCATGCCACTGCATTCCAGCCTGGCGACAGCTGAGACTGTGTCTCAAAAAAAAAAAAAAAAAAAAAAGAACGAGTAATGATAAGATGTAGGCATACATTTTCCTGATTAGCACAGACTTTTAAAAGTGCCCCATCCACTGCTTTGTGCAGTCCATCACATTGGTGGTACTTTCCATGTTGACACAAGGAGCTCACCAGGGAAAGCAGCTGCCCTCAAAAAAGCAAAGACTTTTTAAATACCTCACTCTCCTTGACCAAGGCCCTAATAAATATTTGGAATAATACATTCTCTTTTTACAGTGGCCTTTTGTTTTAGACAGTCCTGGTTTTTAGTGTCTTGGTAAAAATAAATTCTTTATATTTTTAAATGATAAAAAAAACTAGAATCATCATGGAATAAACATTTCCAGGCATGTTGATCTATCTGTTCTTGACAAAACCAAGCTCTTTCTTGACTTTGAGACTTATCTTTATATTTCTCTCCATTTGGAATATGTCCCTTTTTTATTAATGTGGTTGGCTCCTGCTGTTCATGCAAGTCTCTACTCAACTGTAATGTCTTCCCAGAAAGTAACTATTTAATCAGGTATCCACCCAATTTATAGCCCAATCATTTCCCAAATCTGTATCGTTAATGTGAATTATTCATATAAGTCACCTCTTTCATTTATTGCTAAATTCCCAGTCCCTGGCACAGTACATGACAAATAGCAGAAAACAATAATTATTTAACAAATCAATGAATGAATGAATAATTTAAAATATACATTAGATGACTTAAATATCTCTTTCTACTTTTAGATTTCTTGACAACCTGGTGTACCAGGTACTACCATTTGACTTTTCTACTTAAAAATGTCACAGTGTGTGGACATCAACATTTATGGACTTTATGTGAAAGCCAAAAGGTAGTGGCCTGTGATAATCAAAAGCAGATTGCTTACTTATAGGCTGGGAACAAGAGAAGGAACATGAATTGCTGCCCATTTTACCAAATCTGAGAAAGATGATTGGTGAAAAATTGCCCCCATTCAGAAGACTGCACTGATCAGCAAGATTTACTGACTGCTGTTAGGAGTCTGAAGTGGAAGTTCTTACAAACAATAACAGATTGATAATGAAATATTGATCGGGGATGCACATTGCAGAGCAATTTTGTCCATTTCCTTATGGAAGCTCAAGCCTTCACAGGCTTCAGGGAGGTCCCCGGCTGGCATCTTCAGCCCTAGCATTTCCTTCTTTAGAGGTTGATTATGATGCTTATTTTGTGCTGTCCAGAAGGTATGACTATTTCTAATTTTCTTGGGGCCTTTAGGCCATCTCTTTTTTTCCTCCACTTTCTCATCCTCTTTTCCTATATAGGCTTTGAAAATGAAATAGCGTGGCTTAGAAAAACCTTGTGCAGAGCAAACTTTGAAATCAATCAATCAGGCTGGCCCAGCAGCAGTGGCTGTAGTTCAGGGATGACTCTGCCAGACAGCTCAGCCATTACTTACATCTGAGATAACTTCCTCTGCTTCCTCTCCTACTCCATGCCTATCCAAACATTGGACAGATGGAGTATGTTTGCACGATGTCAGATGGTACTGCCTTTTGGCTAGAGTGCTAATCAGAAAGCCCTGGTGTTGCAAATCCTGCTTCTTTTTTTTTTTTTTTCTTAGAACTGATAATTCACAGGCATCAGAAATAGATGCTATCAATAACCATCTTCTTCACTTTTTTTTCAGTCTTTTGCCTCTGTTGACACCTGGAAAATCTGTCATCTAAGAATAATGAGATGCATTCTTAGGAGTCAGTGCAAGATGGAATAAAGTATTCTGGTCTCAGAGTCACAAAATGGGCTATTGGAACCTGATTTTGTCTCTTGTTAGCTTAAAAACCTCTCCTAGCATAATAGAAAGAGCAAGGATTGGGGTCCTATAGTCCTGGTTTTAAATAGTACTGGTACTTACTAACTGAGATAAATTTCCTATCTCTGAGATAATTTTCTAGACTTAAAAATAAAGTTATAATTTCCACATAGAAATATTTCTTTAAAAAAATTAGATTCCAGTGGAATATTATTTGAGGACTTTCACTGTGTCTCAATTTTCTAATCTGTAAAAGAGGGAACAGTGGTTGACTACCACCTTCCACATCCTACCTGAAAGGAGAAGTCACTTTCCTACTCCACAGAACCACCTATTAGAACACAAGCCTGTGCTATGCCCTAAGAAGGTATACTCACACAAAGGATAGTGATTGTCTTCGCCAGGTGGTTTTTAAAACTGAGAAATTAGCCATGTTTCAAGCTATTATTTATGTAGACAAAGAGTGTCAAACTGGTGAAATGAACCAGCCATATGAACAAAGTTGAAAACCAACTATAAATTAAACTGGAGCTCTCTCTGAATTGAGAAAATCTAAATATATGACTCATAGGGCTGCATCTCCACAAAGCTCAGAAAGGAATGGTTTTGGAGGCAAAGTGGATAGTGCAAAAGGCAGGACTGACAGGGAGATGGAATCTGAAACGCTTAATGGGGATGAGACTAGCTCACCAAAAATGTGTAGCAGCACCCACCATTAAATGAACGTAGTGTTCCAGCTAAGCTAATCCTTACTTGCTCTGTTTGAAAAATGCATTCTCCCAATTCCCTGAAGTCTACAGGGTCATATCATAAGCATACTGTAATAATTATTCTTTATGTTCTTCCTAAGATTGCCCCCCCCCCCAAAGCTTTGACATTTCTGTCTAAAAATTGCATTTTTAGCTCATTTCAGGTAACATGCAATAGGTCACAACAGACCAATGTTTCTACTGCATTGACCAAGGGGGAAAAAAGATAAATTGCAAGACATATTTTAAAATGCATTGGAGAGCTATTGAAGCAACAGAAATTAGATCAACTAAAATTCAAGAAAGGGAAGAGTTCTGTTTTGGTGAGCAGATCACCAAATGTTTACCTCCCCAGGGTCATTTTCTGATTCTGTGTATCAGCCAGATCAGGATAAACAGATGCTACTGGGAGGAAAGAAACTAATGGGAATCATGGTGGTTGTATGGCACTGGTTTAATGGATTGAAAGCCAGAAGGGTCCCAAAACATGGTCAGTTTTTCTCATGGGTAAGTCATTGAATTTTAGTGGGAAGGGATACTAGAAATAACATCTGTCTTCTAAAAGACAGAATGAAATCACCCACATAATCAAAAAGGCATATAATATTATATCTTCTAAGATGAAGAAGATATTATAAGATTGTGGCTGCCTAGGTAAGTTACACAAACACATGGTCCCCCCTCTCAAGATATTTGCTAATTTAACAACTGTGAGATGCCAATCCAGATGAAAGTGTAGGAAAACAGACTCAATTTCTTGAAAAAAGAAACTTCAGATTTGCATTGCAAAGGATATAAATGCATGGAACAGTGGCAACTTGAGACCATGTTTGCATTCAGTCTACCACAGATCAGTTTAACATCTCCTGGATACAATAGAAGACAGCATCAGTGAACATGAAGGCAGAACAATTGAAAATATTAAAAGTGTAGTAGAGATAGAAGAAAACATAGGTGAAATGCTTCAGGACACTGGTCTGGAAAAATATTTTATAACTAAAACCTCAAAAGCACAGGCAACAAAAGCAAAAATAAACAAAAGGGATTATGTTAAACTACAAAGCTTCTACACAGTAATGGAGACTATCAACAGAGTGAAAAGCTAACCTACAGAGTCGCAGAAAATATTTGCAAACTACTCATCTGACTGAGAATTAATATGCAGAATGTACAAGGAGCTCAAACATCAAAACAGCAAGAAAACAAAGAATCTGATTTAAATATAGGCAAATGATCTGAACAGACATTTCCCAAAAGAAGACATATAAATGGCCAACAAATATATGAAAAAATTGTTAACATTACTAATCATCAGAGAAATGCAAATTAAAACCAAAATGAAGTATCATCTCATCCCAGTAAGGATGGCTACTATAAGAAAGACAAAAAAATAAATGCTGGCAAGGATGCAGGGAAAAGGAAACTCTTATTTACATTGGTGGGGATGTAAACTAAAACTAGTACAGCTACTATGAAGAACATGATAGAAGTTCTTCAATAAAGTATTAATAAAACTACTGCCTGATCCAGTAACCCCATTACTAAGAATTTATCCAGAGGAAAGGAAATCAGTATATCAAAGAGACATCTGCGCCCTTATATTCAATGCAGCATTATTCATAATAGTCATGATTTGGAATCAATCTAAGTGAACAACGGATGAATGGATTTTAAATTGCGGTATATACACATAGTGGAAGACTATTCAGCCATAATAAAGATGGAAGCCCTGTCATTTGTAGCAACATGAATGGAACCGGAGGACATTAAGTGAGGTAAACCAGGGACAGAGAGTTGAACACCGCATGTTCTCATTCATATGTGGAAGCTAAAAAATGGTTGATTTCATAAAAGTAAAAAGTAGAACAGAGGATAATAGCGGCTGGGAAGGGAAAGGGGAAGGGGAAGGGAGGGATAGGGAGAGACTTGTTCAAACCCAAGACTTAGTTACGAAAAAAGCTATCACCTGAGGTATGCAATACTATGTAGTGAACCATAGTGTCCTAACACCATTCTGTAGTATAAAATTAGTTACTGAGATTATAATCTCTGAATCTCCTGGCATTGATGTGGTATATAGAAGAGTCACTTTGCATTTCTATCGATATGAGATTTTGAGATTTTATCACAGGATAAATACTGCTCAAGTAATTACATCTTGAAGGGAATCACTTCTTAATTGAGGACACTTCTGATTTTTTTTTGCTTAGGAGTTTAGAATTCATTCTAATGAGGTTTGGTCTATTGGACAGCATATTAAGTTAAAAGTTCCTAGCTCAATAATCAATTTGATGCATGGTGATCAGCATACTGGTTACATTTCTCACTCCTCAGTGTCCTCACCTGTAAAAAAGGAATAATGACATCTACCTTTTCACCCTTCAAAATTGATATAAGGAGCAAACGTGATAATATATTAAAATAATTTGAAAAGAAAAACAAAGCGCAGTACAGAAAAAAATGATTAAAAAAAGAACAGAGTAGAAGACATATGTGGGACACACTGAAACGGTCTGACTGTGTATTTTAGAGTCTCAGAAGGGGAAGAAAGAGAGCAGAATAATATTTAAGCAGACAATTACTAATAATTTTTTTAATTATGAAAGTTATACTTATTCTCAAAAAAACAAATATCAAGCAGAATAAAGGTAAAGAACATCATATCAAATAATTTTATTGTCAAACTGCTGAACACCAAAGGCAAAGAAAAAGTGCCTTTGTGTACATTAGCAATGAACTAGTTATAACATATACATATTTTTTATTTTACTTTAAGTTCTGGGATACACGTGCAGAACGTGTACGTTTGTTACATAGGTATCCACGTGCCATGGTGGTTGGCTGCACCTATCAACCCATCATCTAGGTTTTAAGCTCCGCACCCTCATGCATTAGGTATTTGTCCTAATGCTCTCCCTCCCCTTTCCTCCCACCCCTGAGAGGCCCCGGCGTGTGATGTTCCCCTTCCTGTGTCCATGTGTTCTCATTGTTCAACTCCCACTTATGAGTGAGAACATGAGAGGTGTTTGGTTTTCTGTAGGACATATTTTAATACCATTTACTATAGCATCAAATTTTAAATATCTAGAAGTAAATCCAACAAAATATGGGCAAGATATTTAAATTAACATTTAAAAATATTGCTGTGATAAATTAAAAAGGCAAAGAGATAAATTGTTTTTATGGATTGGAAGCCTTAATGTTGTTAAGATTTTGATTTTCCCCAAATAGATCTCTAAAATTAATACAATTCCAATCAATATCTCAGACCATATATGCATGGAGGTGTATAAATTGACAAGGTAATTCTAAAGGTATATAAAAATGTAAACGACGTAGGATAAATGAACAATTGTAAAGAAGAAAACAAAGCTTATGGACTGAGACTGTCAAATACTACTGAAATACTGTAAGTATTAACACAGTGATGTATTAGTGCAAATAAAGACAAATCTCCCAATGGAACAGAAAGTCTAGAAGCAGACTCACACATATTCAGTCACCTGCTTTGCAGTAGATGTACCAGTGCAATTTTGTGAATAAATGGTGGTCTTTTCAATAAATAATAGGGAGCAGTTAGACTCCATATGGGACAACTAATAAGAAAAAAATAATGAAACTTGACCACTACATTATACAATAGAGAAATTTTATGATCAACTGTTCAAGATAAATTATAGACCTAAATATTGAAGAAAACATAGAAGATTCTTTGTGTGTCAAGTAGAGAAATTTTCTTAAACACAGCAGAAAAAGCACTAACCTTAAGCCAATAATTGATTAATTGCACTTCAATAATACTAAAAACTTCGAATTATCCAAAGACACCATTAAAAATTTAAAAAGGCAAGCCGTAAACTGGATGAAGATATTTCCAGTATATATATTCCACAAAAGACTAGAATAAAGAATATAATAACAAGATAAAATGCCTATTTAAAAAATGGACAAAATAATTTAATGGGCAATTAACAAAAGAAAGTATTCAAATGGTCAATAAGCATATATAGAGGAGTTCAAACCATCAGCCTTTAAGGAAATGCAAATCAAGACTACATTGCAAGCCAGGTTTGGTGGCTCACACCTCTAATCCCAGCACTTTGAGAGGCTATGGCAGGAGGATTGCTTGAGCCCAGAACTTCAAAGCCAGCCTGGGCAACATAAGTGAGACCTCATCTCTATATTAAAAAAAAAAAAAATTAGCTGGGTATGTTGATGCATGCTTGTACTCCCAGCTACTCAGGAGGCTGAGATGGGAGGATCACTTGAGCCCAGGTTGTCAAGGCTGCAGTGAGCTATGCTTGCACCACTGCACTCCGGTCTGGGTGACAGAGTGAGACACTGTCTCAAAAAAAATAAAAATAAAAACAAAACTACAATGCAGAAAGCTGGGCACCATGGTGTATACCTGTAGTTCCAGCCACTCTGGAGGCTGAGGCAGGAGGATTGCTTGAGCCTAGGAGTTCCAGCGTGTCAGTGCATTATGAGCACAATGATCATGCCTGTGAATAAACCCTGCACTCCAGCCTGGGTAATATAATGAGACCCAGTTTATAAAAAAATAAAAATTAAAATAAGAAACCTACAATGCAAAATGAAAATACATATTGAAAAGGATGTGGTTAAATGTAAAATGGTTAAAATACTTTGGAAAACTATTAGGCAGTATCTGCTCAAGTCAAACAGTAGCTTAAACTATGATCATTAATTTTACTTTTAGGCATATTCCCAAGAACCAATGAGTGCATAAGCCCACCAAAACATACATTTAAGAATGTCCATAACAACTTGATTTGTAATAGCCCAAAACTAGAAACAACTTACATGTCCATCAACAGGAAGATGGAAAAACAAATTATGTTTTAATCATTCAGTGGAATGTTACCTATTCAGCAATAATAGAAAGAGACAGTTTATTGATACATGCAATAACATAGATACATTTCACAGAGATAGTGATGAATGAAAAAAGACAGACACAACAGAGTACATATTGCATGATTCTATTAATCTAATAACAGGTAAAATAAATGTGTGATGATAGAAATAAAAAATTGGTTACTTCATAGCAGAGGACAGTTGTTGACTCTGAAGCAGCACTGAAAACCTGGGTGCTGGGGATGATCTTATTTTTATTTCGGTTGTTGATTACATAATTACATTTATACGTAAACATTTACTGAGCTGTATGCTAAAATCTGTGAACTTTGTGTTTGCATATTATATCTCAATAAAAATAATAACTAAATGCAATAACAGTGGCATTTTAAATTAGTTCAAACATGCATGATCAGAATTGGTCCTTAGGGCTTTCTCTATGATATCCCAAAGCAACCAATCAGAACAGCCTAGGCAGAAGCATCAGTCTGTCCCTTTGCCTGAGATAGAATAAATCAAAGAAGCATACACAATGTGAAAAACAATTGACCAAGAGAAAAAATGATTTTTGTAGCAGTTCCTCTGAAAATGAGAGGATTGAACAAATTCATTCAGCAGCAGGATGGGTCTCAATCAATACTGTGTGATCAAATACTGCATGAGTTCAGGTCTTTTCCAAGAAGCCAGCTTCAATTGGTCAAAGACAGTCTCTGAAGATTTGCAGTATGACATGAAGTGTCATTGTTTAGGGATGCTGTAGAAAGCTGATTTTAATATTTGATGCAATACTGAAAAATATTATGTTAAATTTTAGGAAGTATTTTAAATACTGAAAAATAAACCTTTTTTATAAGTGGAATTAGCACTGATGTGGGCATATGAAGATCTATTGTCTAAATTTCACTCTCATATTCAAGGCAACCTAATCTTTTTTAACTATTTACAGCTTCTTTGAGCCTAAGACTGTTCTCCCATAAAATACAAAAGTAACTTTTTTCCTTCTTTATTTTTTATTTTCCAAATAGAATAACTACTTTTTTCCAAATGATTTCCTAATAAAATATAAATTAAGGTGTTTTGGTTGATGCTTAGGTGGCATTATGGCCTAAGCATTGCCCTTCGGCCTCCAATTTTGTCTTTTGTGGTCCCCTAAGATTCAAGGAAAACAGCTGGAAAACAACTGGAAGTTGATAATTCCCAGCTCTAGTGTTGAAAGATGAAAGGGAAATCTCAAAAGCGTTGCCAAGATAGGCTCACTTATCGCTTTGAATTTTAGTCAGTAATTCTGTTTCAGCCACTGTGCTCAGAAGAGGCAATATTATTCTTTTTCATGTTCATAGAGATTCCTGTTTGCAGTGTGCTACTACCTTAAGCTTCACAGGAGACACTGCACAGAAAGAGAAAGCCAATAATAGAAGACGGAAATTGGTCTTAGAAGTCTTCCATTTTCCTACCTTTCCACTTCCTTATGCCCTCTCTTCTAAAATTTTATGCACTACTTCCTCATGGTTCCCTTGAGACCCCAATTACAGCTCTCTCCATTGTTCAATTCCCTCTCAGGAACCTAATTACTTTTCTGCTAACAGGACTTTGCCAACAATATTGACACTGATACCAGCTATAAGACGTATAGTGGAAGAAACTGTGGGGGCAGGCATCCTGGGTCTTGGCTTTGCAATCTTGTCTTGGCAAATCCAATAGATTTTTCTGAGCCACTATTTTTTTTTCATTTTCGAAACAGGGTCTTGCTCTGTTGCCCAGGCTGAAGTACAGTGGCACAATCACCACTTGACCTACTGCTCACTACAGCCTTGACCTCCCAGACCCAAGCAGTTCTTCTGGGTTCAAGCAGTCCTCCCACCTCAACCTCCTAAAGTGCTGGGGTTACAGGCATGAGCCACCATGCCCAGCCTTTAGAGCCATTTCCATCATTTGTAAAATGCGAATAATAAACCCCTTGTAGAATGCTTCATGGAATAAAGTTAGTATACATGACATATTTAATATTATGCCTGGTATATAGCATGTGTTTAAAAAATGATATCCATAATGATTGAATCACAGGCCTCAATTGATTACAATTAAGAAATACCAAGTTGTGCAGTTGGTTCGTCTTAACCTTTCCATGGTACTTTTATGTTAGAGGAAATCGTGAAACTTCCCATAGTTTTACAATAGTATAGTAAAATCATTTCATGGGGGCTGGGGGTGTACCAATAGACCCCTTAACCTTAAGAACACCTTAGTTTTGGGGTTTTTTTTAGGGGAGGAAACTCATAAATACCAGATTGTCATCAGGCAGCTTTACCAAAAGCTCCCATGGAAAATATGACTATGGAAGTCAATTTCATGTGTACCTCTTACCTCTGTGATTCCCCTCGATCTTTCTTTTTACTTTATTTTATTTTTCCATAAGTTATTGGG
Organism: Gorilla gorilla gorilla; assembly: GCF_029281585.2. Classification (NCBI taxonomy): domain Eukaryota; kingdom Metazoa; phylum Chordata; class Mammalia; order Primates; family Hominidae; genus Gorilla; species Gorilla gorilla. The sequence continues at coordinate 88,375,414 of NC_073240.2, forward strand.
ATACAGGTGGTATTTGGTTACATGAGTAAGTTCTTTAGTGGTGATCTGTGAGATTTTGGTGCATCCATCACCCCAGTCTCATATTTGTAGTCTTTTATCCCTCACTCCCCTCCCATTCTTCCCCTCAAGTCCCCAGACTCCATTGTATCATTCTTACGCCTTTGCATCCTCATAGCTTAGCTCCTGCGTATCAGTGAGAACATACAATGTTTGGTTTTCCATTCCTGAGTTATTTCACTTAGAATAATAGTCTCCAATCTCATCCAGGTCAGTACAAATGCTGTCGATTCATTCCTTTTTATGGCTGAGTAGTAGTCCATCATATACGCATACCACAATTTCTTTATCCACTCATTGATTGATGGGCATTTAGGTTAGTTCCACGATTTTGCAATTGTAAATTGTGCTGCTGTAAACGTGCATGTGCAAGTATCTTTTTCAAATAATGACTTCTTTTCTTCTGGGTAGATACCCAGCAGTGGGATTGCTGGATCAAATGGTAGTTCTACTTTTAATTATCCACACTGTTTTCCATAGTGGCTGTACTAGTTTACATTCCCACTAGCAGTGTAAAAGTGTTCCCTGTCTATCACATCCACGCCAACATCTACTGTTTTTTGATTTTTTTTTATTATGGCCATTCTTGCAGGAGTAAGGTGGTATCGCATTGTGGTTTTGATTTGCATTTCCCTGATCATTAGTGATGCCGAGCATTTTTTCATATATTTATTGGCCATTTGTAGATCTTCCTATGAATATTATCTATTCAATTTTCTACACTACTCTATTTCCAGAATACTATAAATGGGGCATAATTGAAAGACTGAGGGTCATGAAATCCTTAGCTCACTTTCTGATGGGATTGTTTGCTTTTTTCTTACTGATTTGTTTGAGTTCGTTGTAGAGTCTGGATATCAGTCCCCTGTCTGATGTATAGATTGTGAGGATTTTCTCCCACTCTGTGGGTTGTCTGTTTACTCTGCTGACTGTTCCTTTTGCCATGCAAAAGTTCTTTAGTTTAATTTTGTCCCAGCTATTTATCTTTGTTTTTATTGCATTTTCTTTTGGGTTCTTGGTCATGAAATCCAGACTGGTGGAATGGAATAAAGAACCCAGAAATAAACCTAAATACTTACAGCTGGCTGATCTTTGACAAAACAAACAAAAACATAAAGTGGGGAAAGGACACCTTTTTCAACAAACGGTGCTGGGCTAATTGGCTAGCCACATGTAGGAGAATGGAATTGGATCCTCATCTCTCACCTTATACAAAAATCAACTCAAGGTGGATTAAAGACTTAAACCTAAGATCTGAAACTATAAAAATTCTAGAAGATAAAATTGGAAAAACACTTCTAGACATTGGCTTAGGCAAGGATTTCATGATAATCTTTCAATTATGCCCCATTTATAGTATTCTGGAAACAGAGTAGTGTAGATTCTTCTTGGCTGCTGAATTTTTCTTCAAGCATTCTTGGAATCTATTACCAATTCCTGTTCTTTAGAACCCAGTAAGGGGAAAGTGACTCAATGCAGACTGTATTTTCTTGACCTCATCTTTTCTCTGCCATTAAGGTGAACTAAAGGTAGCAACACAATTTCATGTTTAGTCACCACAGAGTCAGACAAGCTCTCTGCAGTGAGAAACTGGACAAGTTAACCAATCATGACTAGCCTGTTTCTATATGGAGATGATAATGTTGTTTGCTTTCTGCCTAGGGTTATTGTGAAAATTAAATGAATTAGTTACTCAGCACATGGTAGTATTACTCATGAATTGTAGTTCTTAATCTTACAAGAGAGAGAACTGGCCTCAGATCTGGATGTATGGGATATACTCTTGACTTTTTTCACTAAGGTTTCTTAGCCTTTTTCTTTTTGATTTGTCTGCTAAGATCCTTTCTTAATTCTAAGAGTTTAAGAGTTCCTCAAAACCAAAGAAGCCTCCATGTTACAGAAAAATTCTACTCTGTGGAAGACAGAGTTGCCAAAAGCAAGGCCCTGATTAGCCAGTTTACTCATCAACAAATATATCTTTGATATCTACTATCTAAATATGACCTGAGTATCTAAATTACTAACCTAGAAAATTGTGATGCTTGATGAAGTAGAGGAGGTAAAGATTGCTTCTGGAGAAGAAATGGGGCTTCAACTAGAAAATTAAAAAACATCCTATAAGGATATGTAAGTGAAAGAATCATGTGAGGAAGTTGAAAACTTAAAATGAAGAACACTCAAGTTGCATTTAGTGCTACCGATAAAAACCTTCAGATAAGTTAGAGACAATGTAGGTAATCTTTGAGAACACAGGAAGAATGTGAGAAATGCTAAAAGACTAGAGAAATGGGTAACAAGGGTCCAGCTTGGTGGCTCATGCCTGTAATCCCAGCATTTTGGGAGGCTGAGGAGGGTGGAACACCGAGGTCAGGGGTTTGAGACTAGCTTGGCCCACATGGCGAAACCTCATCTCTACTAAAAATACAACCACAACAACAACAACAAAAATTAGCCGGGCGTGGTGGTGGGCACATGTAATCCCAGCTACTACAGAGGCTGAGGCAGAAGAATCACTTGAATCTGGGAGGTGGAGGTTGCAGTGAGCTGAGATTGCACCACTGAACGCCAGCCTGGATGACAGAGCAAGGCTGTGTCCAGAGAGAAAGAAAGTGAGAGAGAGAGAGAGAGAGAGAGAGAAGAAAACTAGCGTTCAGTAAGAACTTACAGCATAGCAGGCATTTCCATATTCTTGATCTCAGAACAATCCTTTTTATAGGAGGAGGAATCTCTGAGGCTAAGTGATTTTCCAAAAGGAATATAGCTAGTAAATGGCTATGCTAGAATTTTAACTCAGGTCTGCCTACTTATAAAACTCAAGTTTTAATTAATATCTTATTCTTACATTTACATGATCCTTCATTTATTCATTCATTCATTAGACCATACCAGGAAATGGGGTTCCAGCGGCAACCTAAGTAGGCATCAGCCAACCCTATTGAACCTTACTGTTTTGTAGAAGAGACAGCCAAAATCAAATAAACAAATATATGTCATTATGAATTATGGTATATCCTATAAAGGAAACCAGTAGGATGTTTGGAGAAAGAATGAAAAGATATTGTAAATGGGGCTTACTTTAGACAGAGGGATCAGATGTGTCATCTTCGAGGAGGTGAGATCAACGCTGAAAGCGGAAGGATAAAAATGAATCAGTCCTGCAATGATCAGGTAGAAGAACATGAATATTCTACTTCCTCAGCAAAAGCAGGTAAGGCAATGTCCACCATGTCAAAATTCTACAACCTGTTATGATGCAGGTAGCTTGGGGACATTGAAAACAAGATTATATAAAACAACACAGGTGACTATGTAGATCGTTGTGTCAAATTTAGTCAAGGTTTCCTTCCTTCCTTCCTTCTTTCCTTTTTTCCTTCTTCCTTTCCTTTCCTTTCCTTTCCTTCCTCTCCTTTCTTTCATTTCCTTTCCTTCTCTTTCTTTTTCCCTCCATCTCTCTTTCTTCCTTCCATCCCTTCCTTCCTCCAACTCTCTTTCTTTCTTTTCTTTTTGTTTATTTTTCCTTTCTTTCAGTTTAGTTACTTAGTTAATAAAATAGTGCTAAAGCTATTTTATCTCAGCTTCATGAATGGATTGGACATAATCTCTCATGACATACAAAAACATGCTGAATTAAGACTAAGATATTACATTATTTATGTGAAAATGAAATTGGTTCTATATCCATCCTATGATGCATTGGTGGTTCTGAACATGGAGAAAACGTTTTCTGGAGGACAGCTGTGGGGGCTCAACCTTCAGTCCTGTTTTGGTGAACATCTTCATGTAAGAGTTTAATAGAAGCACATACAATGTGTTTAACAAATTACTGTTGGATGGCTAGATTACAGTGATGACCAAAACAGAATTGAAAATGCCTTAAGGTTGTTACACCCTATATAAACCAAAATAGAATGAAACAAAATGAAAAATATGAGAATTCTACATTTACATTACAATATTACATTTTATAAATACAGGTGTGAGGAGATGGTCCCAAAGCATAGGTAGGGGAGTTCTCAATATCAAAGTTGTCAGAAGCTTAAATAAGTCTGCAGTGTCATAGGTTACTAAATGCAGCCTTGACAGTTGACACTATGGAGACATCTGTGATGTGCACTGGTCAGAGCCCACCTACTCCATTTTTTCCAGTTCTGAGCCCCAACATTTAAGAGCAATATGGAAAAAGTAGAATTGGTCCAGAGGAAGGTTGGTGTGCCCCCAGCCATCCAATTATGTTTATGCTGTTTTTTCTTAGGGCATTTTTATCTCTACTCCTTTTAATTGTAAGGTTCTGCCTTATACATTTGGTAGTTTTGGAATCTACCCTTTTGGGTGGATTCCTTTTGGAATTTATATTTAAACATAAATGAGACTTCCTCACAGCACTCTTCTAACAACATTATCAAAATTAACCACCTGACTTCCCATTTCCCCATCACCCTCTATTATCCCTATTGTCTTACCCTATTTTACTTCCTTCCGGTGTTTTTTTTTGTTTTTTTTTTTTTTTTTTTTTTTTAGACAGAGTCTCGCTCTGTCACCTAGGCTGGAGTGCAATGGCATGATCTCGGCTCACTGCAACCTCTGCCTCCCAGGTTCAAGCGATTCTCCTGCCTCAGCCTCCTGAGTAGCTGGAATTACAGGTGCGTACCATCATGCCAGGCTGATTTTTTTGTATTTTTAGTAGAGATGGGGTTTCACCACATTGTTTAGGCTGGTCTTCATTTTGCATTTCTCTCTCTGAAATTATCTTATTTACCTATTTGTTTAGGTGTTAGAAGTGGAAGAATTTCTAATTTCCACTAAAAATTGAAGGATGAGAGCAGGGTTTTGGTTCTCTTGCTTCTCCCATGCTACCCCATAGAAGCACTAAAAAAATTGTTTGAAAATGAATCATGTAAAGAATGAATGAAGGAAGCTGCTACATTTACAGCAGACTAAAGGGCTATAGCAGAGTTTCCTGCAGATGTGTGAAGAACCATCCTGGAACACATCAAGGGAACTGTGGTATAAGACTTACTCCAGACATAAGAGTAATCCTTACACTTAGGATTAGCAAGTGGAATTTAAGGAGTCTCATTTTGGCTCAAAATAAGCAGGAGCTTTTTGCTAATTTGGCCAGTCTGACAATAGTACAAATAGCACAAAGTCGTAATAGAGTTGTACTGAATGCAAATAACCAGACAATGCATAATTGTGAATTGGAGAAATTATACAACACAGCCTTTATAAATAGAAAGCTGAACTAAATAAAGGCTAAAGTCATCTACATCTGAAGAACCTCTCCATGCATAGTACCTAATATGGTTTAGCTATATCCCCACCCAAATCTCTTGTTGAATTGTAGGTCCCATAATCCCCATGTGTCATGGGAGGGACCTAGTGGGAGGTAACTGAGTCGGGGGCTGGGTTTTTCCCAGGCTGTTATCATGATAGTGAATACGTATCACGAGATATGATAGTTTTATAAAGCATAGTTCCCCTGCACACACTCTCTTGCCTGCCTCCACGTAAGATGTGCCTTTTCTCCTCCTTCGCCTTCTGCCATGATTGTGAGTCCACATGGAACTGTGAGTCCATTAAACTTTTTTTCTTTATGAATTACCCAATCTTGGGTATTTCTTCATATCAGTGTGAAAATGGACTAATACAGTAAATTGTTACTGGGAGTGTGGTACCACTATAAGGATATTCAAAAATGTGGAAGCAACTTTGTAACAGGCAGAGAATGAAACAGTTTGGAGGGTTCAGAAGACAGGAAAATGTGAGAAAGTTTGGAACTTCCTAGAGAGTTGTTGAATGGCTTTGGCCAAAATGCTTATAGTGAAATGGACAATAAAGTCCAGGCTGAGATGGTCTCAGATAGAGATGAAGGACTTATTGGGAACTGGAGTAAAGTAAAGACTGGGAGCATTTTGCCCCTGCCCTATAGATCTGTGAAACTTTGAACTTCAGAGAAATGATTTAGGGTGTCTGGCAGAAGGAATTTGTAAGTGGCAAAGTATCCAAGAGGAAGCAGAGCATAAAAGTTTGGAAAATCTGCAGCCTGACAATGTGATAGAAAAGTTAACCACATTTCTGGGGAGAAATTCAACCTGGCTGCAAAAATTTACATAAGTAACAAGGAGCTGAATGTTAATCACCAAGAAAATGGGGAAAATGTCTCCAGGGCATGTCAGAGACCTTCACAACAGCCTCTCCCATCACAGACCCAGAGGCCTAGGAGGAAAGACTGGCTTCATGGAACAGGGTCTAGGGCTCCCCTGCTGTATGCAGCCTAGGGACTTGGTGCCCTGCTTCCCAGCTGCTCCAGCCATGGCTGAAATGGGCCAAAGTACAACTCAGGCAGTGGCTTCAGAGGGTGCAAGCCCCAATCCTTGGCAGCTTCCGTGTGGTGTTGAGCCTGCAGGTGCACAGAAGTAAAGAATTGAGGTTTGGGAACCTCCATCTAGATTTCAGAGGATGTATGGAAATGCCTGGCTGTTCAGGCAGAAGTTTGCTTCAGGGGTGTGGCCCTCATGGAGAACCTGTGCTAGGGCAGTGCAGAAGGGAAATGTGGAGCTGGAGCCCCCACATAGTCCCCACTGGGACACTGCCTAGTGGAACTGTGAGAAAAGGGACACTGTTCTCCAGACCCCCGAACAGCAGATCCACTGACAGCTTGGACTGTGCACCCGGAAAAGCCACAGGCGCTCAATGCTAGCTGTGAAAGCAGTTGGGAGGGGTGCTATACCCTGCAAAACCGTAGAGGTGGAGCTGCCCAAGGCCATGGGAGCCTACTTCTTGCATCAATGTGCCCTGGATATGAGACATGGAGTCAAAGGAGATCATTTTGGAACTTTAAGGTTTAATGACTGCCCTATTGGACTTTGGACTTGCATGGAGACTGTGGCCCCTTTGTTTTTGCCAGTTTCTCCCATTTTGAAAAGGTGTATTTACCCAATGCCTGTACCCTCACTGTATCTAGGAAATAACTGACTTGTTTTTGATTTTACAGGCTCCTAGGTGGAAGAGACTTGCCTTGTCTCAGATAAGACTTTGGACTTGGACTTTTGAGTTAATGCTGGAATGAGTTAAGACTTTGGGGGACTGTTGGAAGGGCATAGTTATGTTTTGATTGTGAGAACATTAGATTTGGGAGGGGCTGGGGCAGAATGATATGGTTTGGTTGTGTCTCCATCCAAATCTCATCTTGAATTGTAGCTTCCATAATCCCCATATGTCATGGGAGGGACCCACTGGGAGGGAATTGAATCATGGGGGTGGTTTTATCCCATGCTATTCTCATGATAATGAATATACCTCAAGAGATCTGATGACTTTATAAAGGGCAGTTCTCCTGCGCACACTCTCTTGCCTGCTGCCACGTAAGACGTGACTTTGCTCCTCCTTTGCCTTCCACCATGATTGTGAGGCCTCCCTAGCCATGTGGAACTGCGAGTCCATTAAATCTCTTTTTCTTTATAAATTACCCTGTCTCAGGTATTTCTTCATAGCAGTATGAAAATAAACTAATACAGTAAGTACCAATAAAGATCCAGGCTGGGCATGGTGGCTCCTGCCTATAATCATAACATTTTGGGAGGCTAAGAAGGCAGAATCACTTGAGGCCAGGAGTTTCAGAACAGCCTAGGCAATATAGTGAGACCCTGCCACTTCAAAAAAATTTTTTTTAAATTATCTAGGGTGGTAGTGCACACCTGTAGTCCCAGCTACTTGGGAGGCTGAGGTGGCAGTATCGCCTGAGCCCAGGAGATCTAGATTACAGTGTGGTATGATGCTGCCATTGCATTCCAGCATAGATTCCAGAGCGAGACCTCGTCTCTAAAAGTAATAAAAATAAAAATATCTGAAGAAGTTTTTGCTTTGTTCTGCCATTACACCAAGGAGGAACTCAAACTGCAAAGATAACTACCAGAGCAAAGCTTAGAACCAAGAAGAATTCACTTCATTCATGGGATTTATTTTTGTTATTCTCTTACATTACTAGTTTTATAGGTATACAGACAAAAAAGAAAAGAATGAATGGCATAGGGGGTCTCATTTATGAAACTAGGATTCTAATGTTCTGTTGAGCAAGGGCTCTAATTATTATTTAATAAGACAATTTCCCTAAGACACGTTATTTACCAGATTGGCTGTGTTAATGAGGATGCTTTGCATCTAATTTAAAGCACTGCAATAAGCATTTTTATCACAAAAAGGACAAACCTTCTCTAAATAATCAAAGCTCTTATTAGGGGAAAACCTTTTGTAAATAATTATTTATTCCCAAATGGAAGTCAAATGCACCACTAAATAACTTCCAGGGAAATGTGAAGCTTTAAATAGTGCATTTAGCATGAGACAGTCCCTTGGAAAACACTCTGAGGATGCCACATTTCTATCTTCCAGTAACTTCCAAGGTCCACATAACAGAATCTGCTAAAGCCATCAACCTGAACTGACCTCAGTTGGTTACTGATTTGTTTGCATAAGATCCTGTTACTCAGACTGGGCATAGTGTCTCACACCTGTAATCTCACCACTTTGGGAGGCCAAGGTGGGAGGGTTGCTTGAGTCCACGAGTTTGAGACCAGCCTGGGCAACATGGAAGACCTTGTCTCTGCAAAAAATAATAAAAAATTAAAAAATAAATAGCCAGACAGACATAGTTGGGTGAGCTTGTGGTCCCAGCTACTAAGGAGGCAGAGGTGGGAGGATTGCTTGAAACTGAGAGGTCAATGCTGCAGTGAGTGTTGCAGTTTGCACCAGCCAGCACCCTCCAGCTTGGGTGATAGTATGAGACCCTGTCTCAAAAACAAAACAAAACCTGTTACTTGGGTGCTCCAAAGCGACACTCAATTGTAAATTTCTCTTGTAAATTTCACACCAATTCCTTCTACTCACTATTAAAATCAGTAAATGGAGCCAGTAATCTAATCCAAGAGTTTCAAAACATCAGGGTTTACCATGAGGCATCAATTTCCACCCACTCCTCTTCCCAATTATTGACATGTCACTTTTGTCTAACATCAGTCTCTCATCCAGTAACAAAGATATCCCAAATTACAGGCTTCAAAAGCTCAACCACCTTGTCTGTCTTTTACAATCCCTTCAGTAAAGACACGCTCAAGGATGTGTGATGCAAACTCAGTGAATTGGAAACCTAATTATGGAGTTCTTCTGTTCCTCCCTTCAATTTACCTTTCTTTGGCACACACAGGTATATTGCCCTAAAATATTCCTCCTTGTGCTCGGCTGGCATTGCCCCTTTTCTTTTCCATTTTCTCAATTCAGATATTAAGATTATATTTTAAAATTTTAATTTAACAAATGACTTTTTCTCTACCCCTGATTCTAAGCCAAAGCCTTCTCCTAGAATCTCCTTTCTATTCCCTCTTATTCAAAGTGGAAATGAATCACAGCATTGCAAGAGAGGCACATTTCTTATCATTTTCTTTGGGTGTGGCAGGCAACTGCTTTACGCAGTAGAGAAGAGGGGCAATCTTTTATGAAGGGCATGAACTATAAAGTCCTACAGACCTATGTTTAGTGCCCAGTTCTTCTGCTTACCTGATGCTAATACTTGAGCAAGTTACTTAGCATCATGAAGCATCAAAATCCTTACCTACAAAGCAGGATAATAATAGGCCTGCTTGGGAGAGTTGTTGAGAAGTTTATTCATTCTATAAGTTAATAAATATAAAGAATTCAGTATGATGCCAGACACATAGTACTCAGTAATTACTAGCTATTATTTTTATTACTATTTATATTTTATTGATAATGTCAGCAGCAGTGCAGGGAACCTGGCATCTATTTCTAGTATTGCATGTCAAGGTTGCTGTAAATCTAGAGAATGGCAGCATCTATGCCCTCTTTTCATTGCAATGCCCCCAGTACAGCTAATTTTTTATTGTCTCGCCTGGATCAGATCACAGCTGCTAGCATGGCCTCCACTTGCAAGGGCTTCCAGTTTACCATCCAGTTCATTCTCTTTAAATGTTGCAACTATCTTCCTTAAGGACATCTTTGGTTATTTAACACTTCCTTCTGCGATGGTTTCTAAGGGCTCACCAAATAACAGTGAATGCCCTTACCATAACATTTGAGGTCCTCTAAAGTCTAGCCTCAAACTACTATTAGCCTTTAGTTTCCATCATAGGGCTAAAGAGTGGATATAAAGATGCAGCCTCGTGTTGGTGGCATAACAATTCAGGGAAAGAAGGAAGGGTTTTCCACTTAGCTGAGCGGGGTGATAGGACTACTATTAATGAAGAAAGCAACACTTCTATCATCAACAAAACTTCATTTTCTAAAAGTTAAAAATAATAACTATAAACAGACTCCTAACACTGTTACCCACTTCTATATTCTAAATGTTTCACTTAACATTCAATAAAAGATATGTCAGAAGCATCCATTTTAGAGAGGCTTTGAAATGTCCAATGAGAAGGTTTATCTTCTCCTCAGTCTCCTTATTCGCTGTGATCTGAGTGTTACAGGTCATTTTTCTCTACCTACCTGATGTGGCACAAGCCACCTCCTCTCTTGATGACCACAAGCACTCCTTGAAATGGTGTGTAGGTCATGCGCGTGTATTAAAACAAACAAACAGAAAATCTGTAATAATAATGTGCTAAAGGATTGTGGGTGGTATCTGGTACTGGGTTAGCGGGCACTCCCCTCCTTACTTCCTGTAATGAAATTCTAATAAAAAATGAAACCTTGTCTGAGTCTGGAGCCTCAAAAGTAAGGGACTGACTATAAGGATAAGTGTGGAGGAAGTGTTTTTGGTCAGACCACTCTTGCAGTTTGGGGCCACCTGTGAGCTCACAGTCTCTGAGGCTCATTTTGATTGCACTTCCTTCTTTTTAGTTTCGTGGGCTTTCTACCCACACATGGCTTTGGTAAGAAGTAAGGGTCATGTTGGCAAGAGGAGGAGGTCATAGGAAAGCAGGAGCTGGAACACCCCCACCTACCTGCCACCTTTCCTACCTAATTTCATAAACCTCACATTGAAGCTTTGAAGGGTCTGCTTTTTTTTTTTTTTATAATACCTTTGCTCATGTTATTCCCCCATTTTGTGCCCTTTCATTCAGCTCTCTCTGCTACATTCATCTTCAGCCTTCAGGAGAAGGTTTCTCAAACTTCTGCACAAGTCCTCTCTTCAACTAGTCTATACGTAGGTAGTTATTTGCACAATGGTATCTCATCTCTAATCGTCTGCCGACTCCTTCAATGCAGAGACCTTGCCTCTCTCCAGTTCTCCCACCTCCTGCCCTAGCCCCTAACAGTTCTTGAATAGCCAGGTGATTGCAGTCTACTCAGCTCTTTTTCTGAAAACAGTAGGAAAATAAATTGTCAGGAAATATAACAAAAGTCCCTTTCTCAAGTCTCAGAGGTGTTTAGACCAAGTAGTGAAAGAGCTCACAGGTTGTGATAGGCACTGGTTTGATCATTTGTGACAAGCAGCTCTTCTTTAATATCTACTGGTTGTACCCAAGCTGTTATCAGCTCCTCTTCTCCTCGGGGGCTTCTTAGTGTCTATGTGTGCTACAAAACATTACTTTTCATGAGGGAATTTTGCCTGAAACACCAACTGTTTGCAGAGGTGCCTGTTAGCTCATAATTCACAGGGATTTGGTCTTCATCCATGCTCACCCTACCTTTGCCTGACTTTGAAATACTGAGAACTACCCTCAGGCTTGAGTGCTGAATTTGCTGTGGTTGTAGGCACACAACTTGGGTTGTCTTGCTCCTCTTATGAGATGTAAGGCTTTTTCCCACTTCCCGTTTCCTGTAGCTTTCCACTGCCTCCCATTTCCAGATGACAGAGTCTCTTCAACTTCTAATAATCCCTTCACTAGGACCAAGCTTGAAAACAAACAGCCCTTTGCACATATTAAGTGCTCAAATAGTTTGTGAAATAGAGTTGAGTTGAAAACCATGTTATCAGTGCTGAAAGAATTTAGTGTTTGGTTCAGGGAAAATAGCCTTACTGGTTGCATAATTAATCAATAGTCTGTTTTTTCATGTGATAAAATGAATTTGAAGAGAAGTCCTTTGACTTTGCAGGATGCAATGAAATCGTCTAATTTATTACAAAAATAAATGCATCTGCATCTTCCCTAAGGAAATGATAATGGCACTGGCCCTTGATTTCTCTGGAGTGGAAATGACGTTTAAATCACCTGGTCTTCAGGAAGTATTTTACACCTCCCACCATCTGTGTACTTTCTCACTCTTGCTATATTCCCATGTGGCATCAAGCCCAAAGTGTATAACATGCTTTCTAAACCAGAACATAAAAGTGCTAGATTCCAGACAATGGACAGACTCCTAAGCTTCTTCCAAAGAAAGTGCCCTCTAGTTCTGCACCATTGCTGACATAGAACTCTGATAGTGATAGCCTGTTGTCTTACGTCTTTAAAGTACCTTGTTTGGCCAGTCTAGCCTCTAGTCTATATAAACCATACAGGGTTTATAATAGACTCAGATTTAGGAGAAACCTAACATGTAAATTAATTGAGGGATTTTTCAGATATCTTAAAATAATATGCATTGTCTAAATGAAATACAGGTTAAGTATCCCTTATCTGAAATATGTGGAACCAGAAGTGTTATCGATTTTGGATGTTTTTGAATTTAGAAATATTTGCATATACACAATGAGATATCTTGGGGATGAGACACAAATCTAAACATGAAATTCATTTATGTTTCATACATATCCCATACACATACCTTAACAGTAATTATATATAATATTTTCAGTAATTGTATTTATGAAACAGAGTTTATGTACATTGAACCATCAGAAAGCAAAGGTGTCAGGTCATGGAACTTTCCATTTATGGCATCATAGGGTGCACTACAGCCTCAAACTTTTGGGCTCACAGGATCCTTCTGGCTCAGCCTCCTGAGTAGCTGAGTCTATAGGTGTGGACCATCACGTCTGGCTCTATATTATGTTTTAAATCATCTCTTCAAACAGAAACAATTCTAGGTAAACAGTAATTCTCCAGGTAGTGTTTCTTGACTTGACCAATTGGCATGATGCCTTCATCTGTTGAGAGCTTTCCATGAACCCAGTATTAGATGGGATCCTACTGTACTGGATGGGACTTCACAGTAATGTCACTTCGTTAGGCTCATTAGAGTCTAAACCACTGTAATTTTGACTCTAAGAACAACATCTTCTATTACTAAAATTATTCATATAAAGTGTTCTCCAGAATCAAACAGCTTGTCCCCCACACCCACTAAATTATTTCAATTATATCCTAAGGGTCCATTCCTTCTCTTCTCCATATATACAGTGGGTAGTGACTCACTGTGGAAACAATGACAAATGCTCTGCAAACTGCTTTAGATAGGAAGATACAACCCTCCCTTTGCAGAGACTGATAAATGACAGAGGCCAAAGAAGGAGACATGTAGTTGCACAGAGACTGGGGAGATAAGAGTATAAGGACAAGATAAACCTCCATCTCTGAGGGAAAGAATGACAATGATTAGGAAGCTGCCTCACTATAGATGGTTCCCCTCATTGCCCTCCAGAGGAACTTATCCACCAACAGTGGGAAGCCCAATATTCATGAAGTGTCCAGTTGGAAATGATGTTCAACTCTGCTCCTGGGGATGTAACAAACCACCAACCCCAGCAAACCTTTCTTCCATGAATAACCACAAATATGATGGTTTGGACCAATGTAAGCCCTCACCTACTCATGCAGAAACATAAACTTTGCCTTGAATATCTTCTTTGGAGATGGTAGCACTAGTGGAATGCCCAAGACTTCCTTTAACACCAAAATTGAACTAAGAAGAATTAGCCTAAAATTTTCTGCTGAGCAAAGAGGTTGGAAGAACACACTATCAAGTTATATATAAATTAGTTCTATGTCATCATTGAGCACACTAATGGTGTAGATGTCAGTCAACACCACAGGAAAATACTCATTCAAATGAATCATTCCATATAGTACCCAGTGCAGAAAGAGCTCAGGTGTAACAACAGGGAGGCAGTTCAACTGCCCTGCTTCCTGCTTGACTCTCAGCTGCAGGTAAACACATGCCTGCCTTCCTCTGAGCTGAATCAGAGAATAGATTGAAGGTTTGGCCTGGGAATGAAAAAAGTGAAGAATAAAGATTGGCTGAATGGATGCTCTGAGGTGACTCCTTTCTCTATAGTATCATTGTGAAAATAAGTATTCAGCAGCATCAGAGGAGGAATTTGTTGAAGAAAGAGGATAAAATGAGATTACGTCTGAGAATGGCTGCCAAAATAAAATGGTGCAAAAGTCAAGTTTTTCTATTGAATTTTATTCTTCAGCTTGGGAATTGGCTCACTTAATTATGGAGGCCAAGGAGTCCCACGATCTGCCATCCCCAAGTGGAGAACCAGGAAAGCCACTGCCATAATTCAGCCTAAGTCCAAAGGTCCAAAAACCAGGGGAGCTAATGTTGTAAGCCCTGCTGGTTTGGCTTCAAAGGCCTGAGAATCAGGAGCACCAGTGTCCCCAAGCTGGAGGAGACAGAGTGTCCGAGTCAAACAGAGAGAGTAAATTTTCTGTGGTTTCTTTTGTTGTTGTTGTTGTTGTTGTTGTCGTCCTATTCTAGCCCTCAAGGGATTAGATGATGGTCACCCACATTGGTGAAGGTGGATCTTCTGTGCTCTGTCTAGTCATTCAAATGCTAATGTCTTCCAGAAACACTCTCACAAACATAACCAGAAACAATGTTTTACCAGCTATCTAGACATCCCTTTGCCCTGTCAAGTTGATACACAAAAAACCATCATAAGTAGGAATACTTGTGAAGTATATGTAAATATCTCTGAAAACATGGTAACTTGAGTCGAAGTGAAAGTTAAATGAAGGAGTGAGCCAAGCAGTACTCAGGGAGGAGAGTGGCCTTGGCAGAGATACCAGGAATGTCAAGCAAAGCTCAAGAGAAGGGAAGGGTAAGAGAGGCATTAGAGGGAGATCCTGCAGGTCCAAGAGGTCATGGAAGATCTTTAGATTGTATTATGAGTAAGGTGAGCATCTCTACACTTACAAGCAAAAAAGTGACCGCTGAGAATAACTGAAAAAATGGGATAAGGTCAGAGAGAGGATCCAGATTCTGGACATCTTGCCCTGTACTTCTGGGTGGCAGAAGACCCCAGAATGTCCATACATTCAGCTTTCCCTGTTAGATGATTCTTTAGACCACTAGAGCTGACTCCTTACATCCCATTCTCACCGGCTTGCTCAGGCAAGTGAGGTGAGATCTAAAGATAAGTCCTGGGTGTCCTTGCTCCTTGGATCAGTCAGATGAGCCCTGTCTCTTCTGTTGTTCCATCAAAGACCTGTGCACAGACGATGAAGTACAAAGAGTGTTCACTAAAGACAAGAGGTTCCCATGCATGTCACTAACATTACCAGAGCTTCTTGTATCCGATAGTTGTTTTTGTCTTCCTAAAATGGACCTGCACACAGCAAGGAAGCTGCTTGAACTGGGACAGTCCTTTAGCCTTCCTGTGACTCACAGTGGCATCCTCAATGCTTGTACTCTACAAATGTTAATTAAAAGAAACTTGGTGAGAAAAACAAGAGTAGTCCTAATGTATCCATTTATTCATTCATCATTTTCCTACATGTGCTTATTAAGCACCTGCTGTGTCCTAAGCAGGGATTTGTACAGTGATGCAGCAGTGAACAGAACAGACAGGTTCTATCTTAATGGAGGAAGAGAGAAACAGTAAAGAAGTATATAAACAGTAAGATAATTTCAAATGCTATTATGAAAAAAACATAGAGCATCAAAGACTTAGGACATTATTTGGGCTGCAGGGTGAAGGCAGCATTAGGTAGCATCATCAGGATCAGTCTCTTCTACTAGTGTTTGGGATCAACCTCGAGTACCAAGAAGAAACCGGACTGGCAAAGATCTGCAGTGATTGCAGCTAGCGCAGTTACTGTAGTACCCCAAGTGGCCACTGGTGGTTAATAATCCCAGAAACAAGGTTGCTGTGGGTAAGCATACTGAAGTTAATGCAACCACAAAAAGCAAGCAGAAGAGCAAAAATGCCCAGTAAGTCCTCTTTTGAGCAAGCCCAAGTGGGAAGTCACGGTTTGTGGCAGTCAACCTCAGGACTGCACTCTCTGAATTGCCCTGATGGCTGCCAGCCTCCTAAGGGCCTTGGCTGTCATGCAGTGACCCTCTGAACTGCTCCTTCCTTCTGCCTTATGCCTCTAGCCTCCAGGCTCTCTGCTCTTCCAGGACCAGCTGCCAAAGTCAGCCTCTGCTCTGGGAAATACTACAGACAATGACCAATCTGTATTTGGGCATAAAGCACCAGATGTGTGCACCGTGACAGTGATGGTTCCAGCTCTGACAGGAGGGCAAAGTTCTCAGGCTCTCTGATTCCATCTCTTTGTACCCTGGGAGATAAGGTAGCCTTTGAGAATATAGAAGAGAACAGATACTAATGCCTTATTTATCTGCTATTGCAGGCAAAGGATGTTTTCCACTTAGGGGGCAATTCCAGGTAACAGAAGTTTATTCCTCTGCCTCCTAATTAAAAAGCAACAACAGCAAAAGACACACTGATTTTATTTGCTTTATACTCCATAAAGCATCAAACACACACACACGCGCACGCACACACACACACAAACATATTTATTTTGGTTTAGTCTTGAGCAAGTGGGATTGAAACATTTCTATGATGGGTGACAATCTACCTCCCTGCATTTTCTTAATCTTAATGAACTTAAATGAAACTGCTCTTAATGGCTTGGGGTTATCCGTAAGATTGGAGGATCTAACAAGGTTCAGAAAATGGAACCAGGCTACTAGGTATTTGGAGAGCAACTACCTTCTTTCAGTTTCGTTTTCTTCCCAAATTTTTAAAATTCTCCCCCTTGCTGTAACCTTCCCAGCTATCACTTCTTATTGTTACCACAGTCATTGCTGCAGTATAATCACTCCACCCACATTTTCCCACTCCCATCCTCCACTCAATCCTAGTCTGTTCTAGGTTTGGCAACTGATTAGAAATGTGCCCAGAATTATTAAATAGTCATATTATGAATGAGAACTTGAGATAAACTTCTATGGAAAAAATAGTACATGATTTTGAATGTGAACCCTTTGTCGCATATTGACAGGTTTTTACCTTGAGCCCAATGTTGAAAATGCCCCAGATAAGTAGGAAGTGAAGTTTAGAAACGTATTTCTAAATAACAAAAGAAGATTTTGTTATTATTGTAATTATGACTTTAATGACCTCTTCTGGGAACCTGCATTTAAATATTTAGGCTGGTAGGTATTACTCAGATATTAGAGCAGATATTATGCCTTTGTATCATAGAAAGAACATTGGACTGGAAGCCATGAAAACTGGTCCTAGTCATTGCTTGGTTACTAAATGCTTGTGTGAGGCTGTGAATGCTACCTAACTTTCCTGTGCCCACTTAGATGAACTCTACAATGGGTCACGTCATAATAGTCAATCTGCCTCATAAAGTTTCTTTGAAAATGAACTGAGGAAATGAGAGTGGAAAATTCCTTGAAAAATAAAAATACCATAAGCATGAATGTGTATTTGCAGTTAATTATTCTTTCAGTCTCTGTCCTAATTTCTTTCATGGTAATGACTAGTAGAAACCAGAATATTAAAGAAAAAGACGGCCAAGTCAAAAACATAAATGCGAAGCAGTCAAATCAACAATAACAAATAGAAATCATCAGGAAAAAAAGACACGTTCCTTATAAACAAAGTGATTATTTGATTGTAAATGAGTAGTATGAAAACTGGCATAATTGTGCCATTTTTTTCCAACAAAATTTTAGATAATTTCAACTCTGTTTAAAATGCCACTGATTAGCACACTGGACTAGAAGCTGGGAAAACTGGGTCTCTGCATTGACTTGTGTAAAATAAAGTAGCTGTGCAATCTTGGGAACATTACTTCCCCTCTGTGGATCTAATTTTTCTGAAGAATGAAGGCATTGCAACACCATTCTTCAACTCTCCCTTTCTTGCTCCTTCTAGGATGTAAAATAAGAGGAGTAGCAAGATCCCCTTTGTCTGGGACATGGGCCATCTGTTGAAGGGAGACTGGGAATTCTGGGGACCAGAGTAGCATGATTTCCCCATCTCTCTGCATGTAGAACAAGGACATCATCCACAGGTTATGAGCTGCTGGAGGGCAGGTACTGTGTCCTGTGTTGGTCAAGCAGTAATGACTTGACACTTCATCAATGACTATCATTAATCAATGCAACAACACCTTTATGGCCCTTTCTTCTATGCTCCAATGGTCATAGTTCAATTAGGAGCACACCAGGTAAACAGTGGGAGGTGGCTAATTTAGTGTGCCCTCAATTGGGTACCCAGAATGGCTGGCACATATATACCCCAATGTATGAGGGGGTCATTCCTACTGGTTTGTTAAATACTTTGGGAGTCATGTTGTCACACATAAGAAGCATCCATGGCTGCCTCATTTTAGATAACCTGGGAGCCATGTACAGGGCACTGCCTTAACCAGGTCTGTAGCTAAAATTATTCCTTTAACTTTAATCTTTTTGTGTATGTTTTATAATTGTACATTAGAAAAATGCAAACACTCAAGGTTAATGTAGTTAATTAATTTAAAGTGCACAGGTGATAAAATGGATCACCCCTAATTTGTTGGCTAGTGCCAACAGGTACTTACTAATTTAAAGAATGATTTGGCCCTGTTCTTTGATCTCCAAACCTAATCTCCAGTTCAGATAGAAATCTCAGATGTCCAGCTTATATCAAACAAAATCTCTTCTCCCAGAAGAAGACTTGCCTCAATGCTTCTCAGCTAAATGGTACCAGAAAAAACGCACACCCATAGAAAAAGCTATGACCCTCAAAGGTCAAGATAATAAAATTAGTAGAGGAGTGATAACCACCTCAGATCACTGTCTCCTGGGTAACCAATGGTCATGTCAGGCTGCTGCAGAAACTAGTTGTTCAGTGCTGATTCAGAGACAGGGTTGGATACAGTATAGAAATCCAGAGTTGTTGACAACATTAACTGAGCTGAAGCAGGTCATTTCATTTAATCCTGTTGGGCTTTAGTATCTCTATATGCATAATAAGGCCATTGTTTTAAAAAAGAAAGAATTACACACTTTTGCTGCCACTCTGGACTCTCACATCTAAGTCAGATATTGCTATCTGATGCTAGTACACTTTGATATCTCAGATTCCCTCCCAAGACAGTGCTCTAAGACATTGCTTACCAGTCAAGCAGAATAGACATGTGAGATGTGTATTTGAGATCTTTGATCTAGAGGAGGAGTTGCTTAGACGCAAAGAAGTGGAGGCCACTAGTGGCATTGGTGTTACAGGAAATGTTTAGCAAACAGTTTTCCAGAAAAAGAAGCACTAGGCAGAGTTGATGTGGTAGCATTTGCCAATTTCCACTGTGTCAGTATTCCCACTGTGGCCATTTGGAGCTAGCAACGCATCAATTGTCTTGCAAAATTCTTAACAATTTTACAAAAGACTCCTGTTGTCCACTATAAGTCAGCTCCACCACACTTCTGGTAGTGGCCTCCTGGCTGAGTTGTAGTAGAATCTGTAAACTCAATGAAATTCAATGCAAAAGTTGTATATAATCATCTACATTTTTCTGTGTAGCTGGCCCGTAATTTTCATGAGACATATCATGAGTTCATGGTCCCAAATGGGTTAAAAAACACTAGCTAGAAGATATCTAAGGAAGATATTACAATTAATAGCTGGTTCAATTCTCCTTCTTACTTGCCCCCCTTGTAGTTAAGAAGGCCATGTAACTTAATTCTGGGAGGTGATCCATGAGCACACGTGACATCTGTCACTTCCAAGGCAAAGCTGTGCATTTTGAATCTGTTTGCCTGGGTTTCTGGGTAACTACATGCAACAGAGGCCCTGCTAATCCACAATAGGTAATAACATAGTAAGAAATAAATCTTAAGCCAGAATAGATGAATGACAAGCAGATTGAAGTAGTAATTTAAAAACCTTCCAACAAAGAAAAACCCAGGACCAGATGGCTTTACAGCTGAATTCTACCACACTTTCAAAAAATAATTAATATTAATACTTCTTAAACTCTTTCAAAAAATAAAGCTGTAAGGAATACTTTCTAACACATTTTGTGAGGAACAAATCACCTTGACATTTTAGGCCCAGGCAAAGGTACCAGAAGAAAACTGCAGGCCAATATCTCTGATGAATATTGTTGCAAAAGTCCTCAACAAAAAATTTGCAAATTGAATTCAACAACAGATTAAAAAAGATTATACATCATGATCAAGTAGAATGTAGCCCTTTCATGCAAGACTGGCTTAACATACATAAATCAATCACATTAATAGACTAAAAGACATAAATCAAATAATGATATCAAATTGATTTAGAAAAGCATTTGACAAAGCTCCACATACTTTCTTGTGAAAACTCTTAAAATGTTGGGTATAGATACTTTCTGCTATAGTTTGGATGTTTGTTCTCCCAAACCTCATGCTGAATTTGATTCCAATGTTGGAGGTGGGGCCCTAATGGGAGGTGTTGGGGTCACGGGGTCAGATTCCTCAAAAGTAGATTAATGTCCTCCTTTGGGGAGGGGGTGAACGGGTTCTCACTCTGTAAATTCCTCTATGAGGTGGTTTTTATAAATAACCTGGCATCTCCCCCTTCTCTCTCTTTCTTCCTCTGTCGTCATGTGATCTCTGCACACACTGGCTCTGCTTCCCTTCTACCATGATTGGAAGCAGCTTGAGGCCCTCACCAGATGAAGATACTGGCACCATGCTTCTTGTCCAGCCTGCAGACCCATGAGACAAATAAATCTCTGTTCTTCATAAATACCCAGCCTTAGGTATTCCTCTATAGTGACACTAGATGGACCAAGACAGTTTGTTAACATAATATAGACCATTTATGAAAAACTCACAGCTAACATGATAATCATAGAGAAAACTGAAAGCTTGTCCTGTAAGGTCTGAAACAAGACAGGAAGGCCTATTCTTGAACTTCTATTCCACAGAGTACTAAAATACCATCAAGGGTAACTAGACAAGAAAAATAAATAAAAGGTATCCAAAACAGAAAGGAAGAGGTAAAATTATCTTTCTCAGATAATATTACATGATCCTATATCTAGAAAACCCCAAAGCCTCCACCAAAAATACTGCTATGTTAGATCTGATAAATGAATGCAGTAACATTGCAGAATATAAAGTCAACACACAAAAATCCACGGCAGTTCTATATACAAATGACAATGTAGCCAAAAAAATCAAGAAACAATCCCATTCACAATAGCATCAAAAAATAATACACTTAAGAGTAAATTTAACCAAGGAGGTGAAAGACCTGTACACTGAAAACTAGAGGATATGGATGAAATAAATTAAAAAGGACAAATATAAATGAAAATATATTCCATGCTTGTGTATTGAAAGAATATTGTTAAAATGTCCATAGTACCTGAAATAATACATAGATTCCATGCAATGCCTATCAAAATTCCAATGGCATTCTTCATAGAAATAGAAAAAATAATCGTAAAATTCATATGGAACCACAAAAGACTCCAAATGGCTAATGAAATTCTGAAGGAAAATAGAAACGATACAAAGTTTAAGAAATCACACTTCCTAATTAAAATTATATCACAAAGCTATAGTAATCAAAACAGTAGCAAACACAGACACATAGACCATGGAAGAGAATAGAGATCCCAGAAGTACACTTAAACATATATGGCCAATTAATTTTTGATAAGGGCACAGAAAGACACAATGAGGAAAACATAGTCTATTCAATAAATGTTGCTGGGAAAACTAGATTTTTATATGCAAAATGTAAATGGAAACTTTCTCTTACACTATATGTAAAACTCAACTCAGTTTGGATAAAAGACTTAAACATAAAACCCGGAACCATAAAACTCCTTGAAGAAAACATAGGGGAAAATCTCCTTGATATTGGCCTTGGCAATGATTTTCTGGCTACAACACCAAAAGCTCAGGCTATAAAAGCAAAAATAAATAAATGGAACTACATCAAACTAAAAAGCTTCTGCACAACAAAGTAAAGAATGAAATGAAAAGGCAACCTATGTATTGGAAAACAATACTTGCAAACCATATATCAGATAAGGGATTAATATCCAGGATTTATAAAAACTCTTACAACTCGATATTAAGAAAACATATAACCTGATTAAAAAGTAGGCAATGGACTTGAATATATATTTCTCTAAAGACGCCATAAAAATGGCCAATGGGTACATGAGAAGGTTTTCAACCTCACTAATTATCAGAGAAATGCAAATCAAAACCACTATGAGCTACATCACACTTGTTAGAATAACTATTGTCAAACAAAGAATAGATAACAAGTTTTGGCGAGGATGTAGAGAAAAGGAAACCCTTGTACACTGTTTGAAATGTAGCTTGGTGTGGCCAATGGAAAAGTGTGCGGAGATTTCTAAAAAAATTAAGAGTAGAACTACCTATGATTTAGCAATTCCTCTTCTGGGTACATATCCAAAAGAAATGAAATCACCGTCTCATAAACTTATCCACAATGCATCAAAATTCACAATAGTCAAGATATGGAAATAACCTAGTTGTCTATCGATGAATGAATGGATAAAGAAACTATGGTACAGATACACAATGGAATATTATGCAGCCTTAAAAAGGGTGGAGATGCTGACATCTGCCCCAACGTAAATGGACCTGAAGGACATTGTGCTAATTTAAATAAGCAGATCACAGAAAGAAAAAATATTGCATGACTTCACTTATATGTGGTATCTAAAAAAAAAAAAAAGAAAAAAAAAGAAAGAACAGAAAAGGAAAGGGAGAAAAAAAGTCAAACATACAGAGATAGAGAATATAGAGAATCATGACTATGGCCACAGTTGGGGGAGAAAATGGGGAGATGCAGTTCAAAGGATAAAAGGCAGCAAATATATAGAATAAACAAGCTGAAAAATCTAACTTATAACATGATGACTATAGTTAATAACAGTGTATTGTGTTGGATTTTTGCTCAATGACTAGATTATTGCTGCTTTTGACATGGAAGGCAGTGATGGGTAAATGTATGAGATAATGGACGTATTAATTTTTTCCACTGTAGTATATGTGTAGCTTAAAACAACATGTCATATACCTTAAATATAAACAAAAGTAACTTTATTTAAAGAAAAAACAGCTGATACTATTAAGTCACCTAGATTGGAGGGTGAATGTGATACCACAGCAAAGTCTAGATGATTGTAAACAATACAATTAATAATGTGCTTTCCAGACCTTAAATTACATAAACTTGAATAAATTATCTGAGATGTTACAGTTGGAATCCTAAATGAATTATTATTCCACGAATAATCCTTTCTTGGAAAAGCTCTGCCCTCAGCTGTCATGTGAGGCCCATAGTCTAACCTTAGATAATTTTACTTTCCTTACAAGTTATAGCTTTCTTCAAGTTTACTTTTCAAGCAGCCGGACCGGAGAGTGGGACCACTGTGCCCCATGAAGGACATGGGTTATTATTTATTGAGAACCCCTATCACATGCCTTGCACTTTATCTATTTAGGAAACATTTGCAGTGTACATCAGAACATATCAATAGCACCTTTGGTGAGTGCTATGTACCACATGTTCAGAGGTTGATCAACCAAGCAGACTTGGCCTTAGATACTTATGAGAAAGGCAGTTATTTGTGATTTAATTTGAGAGACTGTATGTATGCTCCCAGGACATAGACAACTTCCCAATGAGTTTATAACCCACCCTAAAGTTCTACCATTGAAATTATATCCCTTTGTCCAATTTAAAGATATAAATTACCCTGGGAAGGACGTGAATCAATCACCAGTCACTCCCATCATTGAGGGAAAGTGACACTTGAGAGAATTATTTTTTGTAAGTTGGGTAAGGGCAATGTATTAAAAACCTGGAGCTTTTGTGAGAGAAGAGAAAAAGGTGAGGGAAAAAAGGGGTCACGTGGGAGTGAGAACGTGCCTGGAAAACCCGCCTTTAAATCCCTCAGAAATGCATGAATTAGTAAAAGAAGGTACAATTATCACTGACATTTTACGTGTGAGAAAAAGAATGGAAGTTGGAGCAGCTAAATGTCTTGTCTTAGGTAACACAGCTTATAAGTGATAAAGAATTGATTTAAACCCAGGGCGAATGTGATACTACCATTGTTGCTATCATTGTTTATTCCAAATACAGAATATTTTTCCTTTTTCATTTATTCTACCTCTAACATGTAGAAACAATCTTCTTTTTCCAGATTTCATTTCATCTAGAATTCATGGACCATAAGGGCTCCCGAAGAAAAGTCAGAAGCAACATGGCTTAGTATATGGCAGAGATCAAACCATGGCCGAGGACTAGCTTGGGACTGCCTGTGCTTCTCATTCCTGTCTGAGGAAAGGTGGGGAGGGTCCAGAAGTGCACAGAGAGAAGGTGTTCGATATTGTATAATGTTTGACCTGCAGCCATCTGTTCACTCAACTTATGCATTTACTTTTGTTCAAGCAACAAATATCTCTGGCCTCCCTACTATGCCAGACACTTTCCTATATACAGAGGTGGAGAAAATAAACTCTGTTCTCATGGAGTTAACAGTGTGAAGGGAGAGAAACAACAAGGAATAAATGAATAAATAAAATGCATTTGTGGCAAATGCTATGAAAGGACAAATAGTACCTTGTGAAATACAGCTCTTCGATAAAACCTTCTAATGCAGGGATGGATGGTACTGGCATGTAATCCCCACTTTTTTTTTTTTTTTTTTGGTTGAGAACAATATTTCCACCCACTGGCTCAGCAACAACCCTGAACTCCAACAAACCCTGTAGAAACAAAACAAGAAGAGGGCAAAATCAAGTTTGTCACAGGGATACACATAGACGTCTCACAGCAGGAATTTAAAACCCTGGTTTCTCAGGGGACTGTCTTTATATTCATCACCAGAGCACCTGATGGGGTAAAACAAAGTAGGTGATAACTATCATGGATTTGGCACAACTGGGGACAGTGATAGAGTCTGCACTTGTCAACAAGATAGACAAGAAAACTGGGCACGATTTTGACCAAAGAAAGCTAAGAAGGGCGAGTTACAGGAATCAGAAAAACAGGGTAATGATGACCAAGTTCACGTGTCTGTAATGTTTTCTTATTCCCTGGTAATCTTATGACATAGTTCTAATTCAACCACAAATATAACAGAGGAGCATGAGCTTATAATATGTCAGGTATTTTATTATGTTTTATTATATGCCACCTTAAGTCTGTATTTGTGGCCAAAAAGATAAAATAGCACTGCTTTTAGACACAGCAAGATTATATACTCCTACAGAAAAAGAGCTTTGGAAAGTTCATCTAATCTTCTTTGTTTTCCAACATGAAGCAGAGATGAATAACTGAAAGCTTTCAATGTGGACATCAGTGAGGATATTTCTCCAGGACCTTTGCCTGAAAGACTTACCTGGGATTCCTAGAGTTTTAATTATTCATTCTTAGTAGGCCATAGGGGTCAGCCTGTATAGAGAATCTGAAAACCAGAACAAGATTAGAAGGTGGTATCAGACTACTGTATATAGCAGAGTTTCCACAGTCAAACATAAGGCTTGAAATCCAAGCTTAACTAATTGCTATGTGAACTTTGGCCAATTACTCAAGCACTATATTAGTCAGGACCTAACTGGGATTCAGATGCCACATGAATATTTAAGCAGAATGACTTTAATGCAGAATTTGCACAGGTGATGAACCAGCTTAGAAGCCTAATAGAAGATAGCAATTCTGACATTAGCAATAGCATGAGCCACCACTCCCTTAGACCAGAGGGAAAAGAGGGAGGGAGTGGTGATGCTACAGCTAGAAGACTAGGATTATTTCAGAAGCTGGCTCCATGGCAGGTCTCATTGGCAGAAGCTGAAACCAAAGAAGAGATGTAGATGCTGCAAGGGACACAGACAGAAACAAGGGGGTAGAAAGATCTGCCTCCCTTCTATTGGCTACCCCAATCTCTCTTCAGTGTCTGCAATGACCAAATCAAGCCAGAAGTTCACTGACACAGAAGCCTGGAGAACACAGGCTGAAGGTGCCAGCTGTCCTGCAATATAGAGCTCAGCTCAATGTGGGCACGTGATCCTGAGGTTGTTATTCTTAAAACCGTCATTGTCAAGAAATATTTAAAATGTAGTCAGTGGTATGCTGATAAATGTTTAACAATTGACTTTCCTTGGGGAGAGCCCTGACTTGTGTAGCTGGTTCCTATGGTGTGGATACTTTCATCATGTCTAATTTCCAACTGCCTATGTGAAGGCACTGAACATGGCACTGTGAAGATTGGCTCATACAAGTGGGTATAAGTTGGCTCTAGAACAACACTGAAAGTAGGCATATAAAGAAAATAGCAGAAATACTCTACAGATCCAGAAGAAAAAAAAAATGCCACTACTAGTGGTTGAAAATTGCAGGGAAATAGGGTTTGGGGCTCTCTTTAACAAAAACTACTAAAATTTGGACTATCCCCTTTTGAGTCCGTATATTCTTCACAATTGGGGCCACATTCACTAGATACCTGGTAATTCTTTACAGATATTTTTTAGGAACTCTGTATTGCAAAGCCTTGATGGTTCATGTGTTTGCTATCCAGAGAGGAATCCCAAACTTCTATACTGTTTTGGAGCCAGGTTGTAATCCCTTGTCTATATAACTTTTCTTGACATTGGAGAGAGGACTCTCAATAGGAATTTTTTGCATCTCATTTTTGATGCTATCTTGATGCTTCCTCTTTTCCTTCCTTCAGTTTATATCAGACTGTTTCTCCCCCACATGTCTCATTACCTTTGTCATCTTGTCATTGAACAAAGCAAGGGGAAACTAACATAGCTCTTCAGAGTGCTTATGCTTGGGTTTCTGATTTCTGACTCTATGGTTATGTGAAAGCCCTACAGCCATCAATAGACTAGTCAATTCTTCTAAGGAGCAATCCACAGACTTGTTGAATTACTATTGCTTTCGACAATTTAGGAGGCAATCTCTTGGGCACACATCAATCCTTGTACCTTAGTGTGGGATTGGCAAGTCTGAAAACATGCTAGAGAATGCACACCTGGTATCTGGAAATACAAATATTCTAATATATGGTCAAATTTATATGAGTAAAATATCCTTAGCAAAATGTGTCTCTTTTATTTTCTCTGTTTTACATATTGTGTTGGAATCAATCAAGAGTTAGCCCATTTATTTATTTGCACTTTTAAAAATATTGAAGAATATATGCAAAGTTCAGTTCAAGGACCAGAGGATGTAATGGTGAAAAGAAAGTAATTCTCATTCTCATTATGCCTTCAAGATGTCCTTAGTCTAGTAGAATAGAAGATACTAAGAACTGACAATTATATTCAATAGTATTGGTATTAAGGAGGGGTAAGCCTCAGGTGCTCTAGGAGCACTAAGAAAAGGTAGCCTGGGAGATCACCCAGGAGAAGAAATGACTAAGTAAAGATCCAAAATATGTGTAAATGATAGCAAGAATGGAGGAAAGACTATTTCAGGTAAAGCTAATAGATTGTGCAAAAGGCAGAAACAAAAGAGAATCAGAGGGGGACTTCCACTTCTGGCTAGGTGCTATATATACTTCCTACCTGAAACAACCAAAAAACCTGGAAAAATATATGAAATTATGATTTGCAAGACACTGGCCCTCAAGCAACAAAGGACAGTGATCCCTGAGAAATGGGAAACAAATGAGAAAAACTATGCAATTGCCTCAGTTTAGGGTCTTGAACCATTTTAGCAAAGGGAGGGGAAAACAAGGCAGAGACACGTAGACTAGATATTGAGGAGTCACAGTTGAGGGTCCAGGGTTGCTAATGTGGGTTGAGTTCACTGGAAAGCGTACTAGAGAGGAGAGTGATGCCCAGAAAGAGAGAACTACAGAGATATGCAGAGTGTCTCCTTGAGGAAGCAGCAGAGTACTGGTTAGCACATGTGTGTAAAAAAACTAACCAAGGCCAGGAATATCACTACCTAAATAAATTACAGGGAGCAGTACTGACCGCTCCAACAGAGCCAAAAATATGCAGACTGGAAAGCCTTTTATTTCATGGAGCATTATTTAGAATACTCAGAAGAATCTTGCATTAGTACTGGGAAATAGTTATTTCTACACTAAATTCCATTCTGGCCACTATCAACAAATCTTAAAAACAAGCTCTAAAGGACCAAATTATGTCCAAGTAACTTTACTCTATCTCTTCTGAAGAAAACTGAAGAATATTTATAGGAACATAAAAATATCCAGCAGCCAATAAAGCAAAATCCACAATGTCTTGCACCCAAACAAATACTAATCAAGCATAATGCAGGAAAATATGATGCATAATGGGGAGAAAAATCAATGAATCAAAACTGAAGCCAAACAGAAACAAGTGTTAGACTGGGAACACAAATAGTTATAATAATTATATTCCATATAAGCTAAAACTTACACATAAAAATATATTTTTAAAACGATTTAAACTAGATTTCTAGATATGAAAACTAAAATGCATGAAATGAAAAATACACTGGATAAGAAGTGGCAGAAATAAGATAAGACACCATGATAAAAGTGGTTATTGAACAATGGGACAGGTTTACGTGGCTTAATACAGTGCAATTGGAGTCCCTAACAGAGCAGACTGGGGGATGTATTTAAAGAAAATGGGTGAAAACTTTTCAGACTTGGTAAAACCTATAAACCACAGACCCAAGAAACTCAACAAACTAGAAGCCCAAGAAAAATAAAGAAAAGTACACTTGCATCACAGTCACATTGCTCAAAAGCAATGTAAAGAGAAAAGTTTCGTAGCAGGCAGAGAAAACAAAGAGGAACAAGGAAAAGAATGAGAGCTAATTTATCTTCAAAAACACTGCAGAGGAGAATGAAGCAATATTGTTTAAAGTATTAAAAGAAATAAAAAACTGTCAGCCTAGAATTTTATATCCAATGAAAATAGCTTTCAAAACCGAAGGCAAATAAAGACTTTTTCAGACATACAAAAGCTGAGAGAATTCAACACCAACTGACTCTCAATATAATAAATGTTAAAGAGATTTCTTCAAGCAGAAGAGAAATAATAGCAGATTAAATATGGATCTCTGCAAAAAATGAAGAACACCAGAAATGGTAGCTACATGGGTAAAGAGAAAAGATATTTTTTAAAAATGTTAATATATGTTTTAAATTGTCTGCTCAAATTGAAATAATAATATGGTATTTAAAATACAAACACACACACACACATGTCCACACACATATACGTAAAATGCTAGACAAAAATATCCCAAGGTCAGGAGGGATAAAATGGAAGTATGCCACTGTAAGGTTATCTTATTATATGTTAAGTGGTACAATATCACTTGAAAGTAGGAAGTTATAAGTTAAATATATATGTGTGTATATATATACATATAGTATATTCTAAAGAAATAATTAAAATCACAAAATCAAGAGTTGTAGCCATGAATTAACCAAAAAAACTAATAATAGAAAATAATACAAAAAAAGACCAAAACAGAACAAGGAACAGATAAGGCAAACAGAATTCGAATAGCAAGATGATAAAATTAAACTTAACTTTATCAATGATCACATTAAGTGCGAATAGGGTAAATATCCCAATTAAAAGGTGGAGATTATCAGATTTTATTTTGATATAAAAGAATGTATCAACTATATGCTTCTTAAATACACTTTAAATATAAAAACACAAATCGATGAAAAACAAAAGGATGATAAAACATATATAATGCTAATTCTAGTCCAGAAAAATGGAATGTCTATATTATATCAGACGAAGTCAATTTTTAATTTTTCTTTTTTGAGACAGGGTCTCGCTCTGTTGCTCTGAAGTGTGTGGGTCACTGCAGCCTTGACCTCTTGGGCTCAAGTGATCCTCCCACCTCAGCTTCCCAAGTAGCTGGGACAAAAGGCAAGAGCCACCATGCTCCGCTATTTTTTTATTTATTAGAAACAGGGTCTCACTATGTTGCCCAGGCTGGTCTTAAACTCCCAGGCTCAAGTGATCCTCCCACCTTGGCCTCCCAAAGTTCTGAGATTACAGGCACGAGCCACTGCACCTCGCCTAGAGAAAGTTGATTTTATAGCAGTGAATATTATCATAGACCAAGGAGTCACTCATAATGATGACTGTATTAATTCATCAAGAGCATATAATCATCCTAAATCTTTTTAAAATTTCCAAGAAAAAAAGCAAATCTACAGTTTATTGTCAAAGATTTCAACATCCTCTCTTAATATTTAATAGACCGATAGAAACCTAAGTAAGGATACAGAAGATTTGAATAACACTATCAACTAACTAATCTAATTGTCATTTATAGAACATTACACCCAACAACAGCAGAATACATATTATTTTGAAGCAAACAGAGAGCACTTATAGATCATACTCTAGATCATAAAATATCTTAATACACTGAAAAGAATTTAGTATACACACTGTACTAGAATTTAATTAGATATAATTAACATAAAAGTTTCTGAGAAATTCTCAAATATATGAAAAACGAATAAAATATTTCTTAATAACTCTTGGGCTAAAGACAGCAAAAGAGAAAATAAAGTATTTTTTACAAATAAAAACTGAAAACACAACAGTGCTTATGGAAAATGTATAGCACTACACGCCTTTGTTAGTAAAAAAGAAAATATTCCCAATCAATTATCTCAGTTTCTATTTTAAGAAATCAGAAAAATAGAAGCAAGTTAATTCCAAATAAGTGTAAAAAAGGAAATAATTTAAAAAAACAGAAATAAGTGAAATAGAAAACAGAAAAAAAAAAACAGAGGAAATCAATGCAGCCAAAAGACATATTTAAAAAGAGAGAGAGAAAGAGATCAGTATATTGATATAACTGTGGCCAGCCTGTTCAGGAAAATAAGAGAGAACACAAATTAACAATATCACAAATGAGAGTGCTGGCGTCACTGAAGTTTCTACAGATATTAAAAGGATAATAAGAAAATATTTTATAATCTTATGAATTAATTTAACAACTTAGATGACATGGATGGATTCCATAAAAGACAAATTACTTGAGCACATTCCAGAAAAAGCAAATAACATAAATTGCCTTATATCATTTAAAAACAATTGGATGTGTAGTTAAATACATCTTTTCTCTCCTTTCTCTCATTCTTCCCTTGAGGAATATCCTAGTCTCAGGTGGCTTCAATGATAAATTCTACCAAATATTTGAAGATAAAATAATACAAATTCTGTGTAAGCTCTTCCAGAAAACTGAAGAAATCCTTACCAACTAATTCCATGAGGACAGTATTGCTCTGATACTCAAACCAGACAAAAATATTGCAAGAAGATAACACTACAGATTAGTATTTCTCATCTTCGCAAATAAAAAATGTTTTAAAGAAAATTTCAGTAGATCAACACAACAATATATAAAAATAATAGTATATCATGATCAAGTGAGGATGTATGCCAAGAATGCAAGGTCTGGTTAACATTCAAATACTAATCAATGCAGTTTGCCATAAACTAAAAAACAGAAGAGCAACTGATTATCTCAGTAAATTCTGGGGAAAAAAGAATATGGGAAATTAAGAGAAAAGAAAATGAGAAATTCCTGATTTTAAAAACACAACAACAACTCTCAGAAAACCAGAAATAGAAAGAAACTTCCTCAATATGATAATGGACATTTAAAAAACAAACAAACAAATACATAGGTAGCATCATACAAAATAGTGCAAGACTGAATATTTTATTGAAAACAAGACAAGAATGGTTGCTCTCAAACTTTCTACTCAATATTTAATTGGAGGTAACAAATAGTATAATAAGGCAAGAAAAATAAATAAAATGTCCCCAGACTGGAAAGAAACATGAAATTTTCTTTACTTACAGATAACATGACTGTCTATGTAGAAAATCTGGTAGAACCTTCAAAATCACTGTTAGAACCCATATTTGAGTTGAGCAAGGCTGCATAATACAAGATCAATGTACAAAAGCCAATCATGTTTCAATAAAACACAAAAAATATGAAATTGAAATTTTTAAAAATACCATTCACATTATTTAAAAATATAAAATATTTAGGGATAAATCTGACAAAAATGTACAGGCATATACACTAAAATTATGACATTGCTGACAGACATCAGAGACAACTTAAATACATTGTGATATATATAGCATTTATGAGTCAGAACAATTACCCCAGTAGTGTTTTATTTTGGTGTGGGAGGAGTAGAAATTGAAAGTCTTATTCTGAATGTATGGGCATGCATAGATTTTAAAATAGCTAAAATAACTTTGAAAAAGAACAAATTTGAAGGACTAGTATGACCAGATTTCAAGAGTTATAAAACTATATAAACAGAGTGTGGTATCAATATGAAGCTAGAGAAATCAGTTTATGAAACAGAAATAAAGCCACACGTATATGGACAACTAATTTAAAACAAAATTGCCAAAGGCAATTCAATGAGGAAGGAATACTCTTTAATAAATGATGCTGGCACAATTAGATATCCATATATAAAAGCGAACTTCAAAACATACCTCACAGAGATATGAAAATTGAATCAAAATGGATCATAGACCTAAATGTAAAATCTAAAATAATAAAATACAGAAGGAAACTTTTGTGACCTTGGGTTAGGACATAATTTTTTAAATAGGACACCAAAAGAACAATCTACAAAATTAAAAAAAAAAAAAAACTAGTGGTGTAGACTGAGAGTTTTTGCCTCTCAAAATTCATCTGTGGAATCCTTAACCCTCAGTGTGGCTGTATTTGGAGATGAGACTTATATGGAAGTAATTAAGTTTAAATGAGATTGTAAGGGTGCAACACTGATCCAATAGGATTGGTGTCTTTATTAGAAGAGACACCAGAGCACTCTCTCACTCCTTCTCCCTGCCTCCGCCCCCTACCATACACAGACATTCACTGAGGAATGGCCCTGAGAGCACACAGGGATATTGTGGACATCTGCAAGCCAAGAGGACAGCCTTCATCCTACACCTACTCTACTACCACCTTGATCTTGGACTTCCGACCTCCAGAACCGTGAGAAAAAATTATGTTGGATAAGCCTCTCAGTCTGTGGTATTTTGTTACAGTACCCCAAGCCGACTAAGATAGTTGATAATTCAGTCTTCATCAAAATTAAAAACTGCTCTTCACAAGGCACTGCTAAGAAAACGAAAGATAAGTTACAGAATGAGAAAAAAATATTTTCTAATTCTACATCTAATAAAAAACTGGTATCTAGAATATGTGAAGAATTCCTACAACTGAATTATATGACATAAACAACCTAATAAGTAAATGGACAAAACATTTGAAAAGATACTTCACCAGAAATAGATAGGTGGCAAATAAGTGCATGAAATACAATTCATCATTAGGGAAATGCAAATGAAATACACAATATGATATCAATACACTACTATCAGAATAGGTAATTTTTTTTTTTTTTTTGAGACAGAGTTTTGCTCTGTCGCCCAGGCTGGAGTGCAGTGGCATGATGTCGGCTCACTACAAGCTCTGCCTCCCGGGTTCACGCTATTCTCCTGCCTCAGCCTCCCAAGTAGCTGGGACTACAGGCACCTGCTACCAAGCTCGGCTAATGTTTTGTATTTTTTAGTAGAGACAGGGTTTCACTGTGTTAGCCAGGATGATCTTGATCTCCTGACCTCGTGATCCGCCTGCCTCGGCCTCCCAAAGTACTGGGATTGCTGGCGTGAGCCACCGCGCCCTGCCCAGAATATGTAAAATTTTAAAAAATGATTGACTCTATCAGATGTTCCCTTGGCAAGGATGTGGAGGAACTAGAAATCTCAAAAAACTGCTGCTGAGAATAAAAAATGGTACAACCACTCTGGAAAACAGTTCGGCAGTTTCTTGAAACATCAAACACATAAGATGAGATAATACTGGAGTGGAGTGGGCCCCTAATCCAACATGACTGGTGTCTTTATAAAGAAGAAAAAATGTGGGCCAGGCGTGGTGGCTCATGCCTGCAATCCCAACACTTTGAGAGGCCGAGGCGGGCGGATCACAGAGTCAGGAGTGAGAGATGAACCTGGCCAACATGGGGAAACCCCGTCTCTACTAAAAATACAAAAATTAGCTGGGCATGGTGGTGGGCTCCTGTAATTCCAGCTACTGGGGAAGCCGAAGCAAGAGAATTGTTTGAACCCGGGAGGCGGAGGTTGCTGTGAGCTGAGATCGCGCCATTGTACTCCAGCCTGGGCAACCAGAGTGAATCTCTGTCTCAAAAAAAAAAAAAAAAAAAAAAAAAGGAAAAATGTGGACACACACAGAGGGAGAAAGGCATGTGAAAATGAAGGTAGAGATGGGGACGATCCTTCTACAGGCCAAAAAATGGCTAAGATTGCAAGTAAACTATAACAAGCCAGAAAAGAGGCAAGAACAGATTCTCACTCATAGACTTCAGAAGGAATCAATCCTCCTGACACCTTGATCTTTAAACTTTTAGCCTCCAAAACTGAGACAATATATTTCTGTTCTTTAACCCAGAAAAAAATGAACATAAATCTATATACATCTACCATATGATCCAGTGATTCCACTCCTAGATGTTGAGTCAAGAGAAATGAAAGAATGTGTCCATACAGAGACGTGTAAACAAATGTTCCTAAGCAGCCTCATCTGTAATTTCCCAGAAGTGAAAGCAACTGGGGAATGGATTAATAAATAATAGTATATCTATACAAGGGAATACTATCAGCAATAAAAACGGATGATACACTGATAATACAAAATAACATGGATGAATCCAAAACTAATTATGCTGAGTGAAAGGATCCAGACAACGAAGGTGTGAAAATGCATAATTTATATAAAACTCTAGGAAACTCAAACTAATCTATAGTGACAATGAGCAGACCAGTGGTTTCTGGGTGTGGGGAAGAAGGACAGGCAGGGGGCAAGAATATGGAACAGGAGGAGACTTTTCAGGATAATTGCTATGTTCACTCTCTGTGATGGTTTCACAGGGGTATACAGATGTCAAAACTTATCAAATTGTCTGTTTTAAACAGGTATACTTTATTATAAATTATACCTCAATAAAGCTGTTCTCAAAGAGAGGCGCAGAGAGAGAAAGAGGATTGGATGAACTGCAAGTCAAGCTGTTTAGCTGAGCATATGCTGCAGAAGAGAAATAGCTGAAGGGGAATTGGGGCCAGGAAGTGAAAAGTCCTTGCAAGCTGTGAGGAGAAGTTTGCACTTATACTGCTAAAAACAAAAGAAGTCTTGTAACATTTAAAAGTATGTGTGTGGCTGGGCGCGGTGGCTCATGCCTGTAATCCCAGCACTTTGGGAGGCCAAGGCGGGCAGATCACGAGGTCAGGAGATCAAGACCATCCTGGCCAACATGGTGAAACCCCGTCTGTACTAAAAATAAAAAAAAGTAGCCGAGCATGGTGGCGTGCGCCTGTAGTCCCAGCTACTTGGGAGGCTGAGGCAGGAGAATTGCTTGAACCTGGGAGGCAGAGGCTGCAGTGACCCGAGATCGCACCACTGCACTCCAGCCTGGGTGACAGAGCAAGACTCGGTCTCAAAACAAAGAAAAAAAAAAGTATGTGTGTGTGTGTTTCTGTAATGTTAATTCGTTTCTGTTAATGTTCATATACTTTTTAGCAAAACTACCAAGCCAAACCAAACAATAATAAATGACCCTTTTGAAAATACTTACATTCTAAACACTCACCAGAGTTGGCCTGAGTCTTCCTCATTTCAGACCATCCTCAGATGCCCTGGTCTCACCATAGCACACTGATGAAGATGGACATGCTCAGTGGGTTGCTCCGATAATGAGAGGTATTTTTGGGGATATTCATGGAAGATGTTCTCTTCATAATCCATTTTCTACAGAGACAGCTAAATCAGTTTGGTTTTTCCTGGCCTGTTTTCGCTTACCAGAGGAAAGACCTTCAGCTTTTAGGAACTCAGCAGTGGTTTTAAAATCCTGAGCTCTGTCAATTTTGCGTAACAGTGGGCTCACTAAAATCTCTTTTTGGAAACAGCTTTCTCCTATGTGAAAGGGGCTAATAACACAGGCCTTGTAGTGTTGTAGTGAGGATATTAAGCTTCCACATATGTAAAGCCCCCAGTGGAGAAACTCAGACATAGTTGAGGTTAATTCCCTCTAGTTGGCTTTTCATCTCTTCCCATCTTTGTCTTTCTTAGAAATATTTCCACCAGATGATGAGATCATAATATCACATTTTCTTCCTCAGTTACAAATTTAGTTTGGTGTAAATCCATGATCCATTCATAGGAAGCATTGTTTAAATTTAACAAAAATGCATAAAACTGAGGATGTCATTATGAGAAAGACAGATTCAAACCTGGCCTGAGTAGAAGTTTTTGGCCTGGATTTTAATCAACACAACCATTGTTTTCAAGTCAAGGCCAAATTCTTGTGACACATAATACAAAATTTATGAACTTACTGAAACTGATTTATAAGCTGATAAAGGATAATATAACCCTACAGAGCTGGTTGCAAAATAACCAGAGGGTAAAACTGAAGTTTTATTAAAATGACCTCCATCTTTTTATCTCATACCTGTGCCGGATTGTCACTTTAGCAGGATCTGTAAGCACCAGGTGCTTCCACCCCACGTTTCTAATGCATGATGTACCAGGTTTAGAAGAAAATCATGTGAGAAAGTGGGGCTCATATCAAAATGAATTCAAATAACTTTTATTAAGTGTCTTCTCTGTGCCAGGCTCTAGGACACATAGACGTGGAAAACACATTCCCTATTAAGGGGCCTTCAGTATAATGAAGAAGACACAAATGTCAAGAAAGAAAGGAGCTAAGGTACAGGTACTGAATGAGCATGAAAGTGTGGGCAGGGGAAGCAAGCTCATGTTTACGCTTCAACAATAAGCAAATTTTCTGACCTCAAGATTCATTCATCCATTCATTCAGCAAATTCTGAATTTCTTCTGTACACCAGGCATAGTTCTGACCTTAAGTTTCATCCATTCATTCATTCAGCAAATATTGAATTTCTTCTGTATACCAGGCTTAGTTCCGACCTCAGGATTCATTCATTCCTTCATTCAGCAAATATCAAATTTCTGCTGTACACCAGGCATAGTTCTAGGCACTAAACAGTAGGAGCCTATTTTTTTTCAATTGAATTGACTCATTACATGTTTACTTTTTGTTCTCCTCAATTAAACCAAGTTTCTGCAGGACAGAGACTCTCTCTTCTTCCCCAGCAATAAAATACGTGTTTTTGTTACTGTTCAATATTTACTGAAATTATATAAGATCAATTCTGATAAACTTTTTTTTGAAGAAAAAGAGAATAAAAAAGGAAGCTGTTCAGGTGGTGATGGAAAATATTTTTCAAACTTTGCTGCAGGTGGTCCTTTAGTCTTTCCACCATCCTCTGGGTGGACACATTCGTCATTGCTAGTGCTGCAAGGAATATGACTTTTGTATATCTTCAATATGTAGGCTTCTACCCAAAGACTTTGGCCAAATATATTAAGAGTCTACTATAGGAAATGGGGTGGGGTTTGGGTAGGATCTAATGGTTTATTAGAAGTTGAACACTAAATAGCAATATTCACACATCTTTTAAATTCCCAGTTCAGAAATATTTCTGAAACTGTGAATCTGGTCACACCAGTATCTCTGAGCACATCTTGGCATCTGCCACAATAAAAAAAAAAATCATGGGGTGAGAAACAGATCTTTGTTAGAAATCTCGTTTAGGCTGTGTCCTCTACTAGTGATGTTGCGTATGTCACACACCAAACTAAATTTGTAATTGTGTGATTTTTTTCATGCTTTCAGATTAGAAAATTGAAATTAAAATTGAAATTAAAAAAAAAGACCCAGAAAATTGCACAAGGCCTGCAGTAGAAAAATTAGGGTTTATGGCCAAGTCTGGTTTACTTCAGAGCCCACAAGCTTCCACTACCCCACACAAGGTTCAGAAAAATCTCCTCACCCAGTCTACTTTGTAAAGGAAATCTGGACAACTGGCCACCCAAACTCTGCTCAATCTCTTCCCTTATCTGGGTTGTTACAGGCCAAGGGGGCACTGTGCAGACCGTAACAGAGTAACTCTAATTCTGAGCTTCCAAAAGTCTAAGTGTTTATATTCCACCCTCAGGATTATTTATTATTATGTAATATTTAAGTTCGTTTAACATTTATTTTTACTTAAATAACTTTGTTCCAAAAAGGCATTTTATGTCATTACCAGAAGCAATAATAGTGACTAACAGCACATACTGGGTTCAAATCCCATGTCCATTACTTACTAGCTATGTGATCTCAGGTAACTTACTTTGCCTCTCTATGCCTCAGTTTCCTCATCTGTAAAAGGAATAATAATAGCACCCAACTAAAAGGATTGCCATGAAGATTAGATCCAAACACAACAAACACATCAGTGCCCTGTATATGATGAACATTCAAGAACTGTTACCTATTGTTATCATTAGTACATTAGTGGAAAACCAAAATTGCCTTCTCTAAATGAAAGGTAATCATGTAAGTCAAGACTATAAAAATAAGCCATTATTATTAAATTCTGGCCAGACAGTGGTGATCTCAAAGGCTGCAGATCTCAGGCTTAGTCTAGTTTTGTTAAAAGGCATTATTAGTAAGTGTCTGATGATATTCACATCTAGCAGCAAATTGAGTCTTTCTCTGTGTTATAGTCAGAAGGATTAAAGACAATTGAAAGGGAAGTAGTTATCTGTACATGATTCCATAGTGTTTAATTTCTTGCCTAGGCGCCAGCTGAAAACTAAAGGACTTCCAGCTTGATGTGAACCACATGTTTAGAAAGATGTATTAGGAAGAACTTCAGTGCCCACAATCAAGTGGTCTTCTGTCTTAGTTCAGGCTACTACAACAAAAATACCATACACTGTGTATCTTCAACAACAAACATTTATTTCTCACAGTTCTGGAGGCTAGGAAGTCTGAGATCATGGTTCCAGCATGGTGGGGTTCTGGTAAGAGCCCTCTTCCTGGTTTGTAGACCTTCTTGTATACTCACATGGTGGAAAGCAGAGAGAAGAAGGAAGCTCTCTCTTGTCTCTTTTCTTATTAGGGTACTAATCTGATTCACGAGGACCCCACCTCATTACCTAATTACCTCCCCAACACATTATCTCCTAACATCATCATATTGGGCGTTGGAATTTCAGGATATGAGCTTTGGGAGACACACACATTTGGTCCAAAACAGCTCCTTTGTCTCTTTGCTGGTCCAACGTATGCTCCTGAGATAAAACTGTCATTGCCATGTGTCCATCCTGAGAGATCTTGACAGCTGTTGGATATGTACTCTGTAGTGCATATCCTAAAAGGTAGGGATAACATCTTAGACACAGAGTTCTTCCACACTTGATCCAGATTCATATAAGACGTGGCCCTTATTATAGGTAGAACAAATGTTGATGCAAGGAGGGAAGAAGCCTTGCATGACAACAAGGATGTGTCCAAAGGGTCAGGGTCGGCAGGAAAGTGGGCCTGCTCTAAAAGGAATCAAACTGTTGAAATATACATGCAAATAGGGTCTGGTGTCCATTTTAAGTTACAATAATGAGAGTCAGGACACTAATGATTCCTGCCAGCACACGCTTCATCCAGAAACTCATGGAAGGAAGCACCAGCTAAAATTGGAAAGGCTGCAGGCTGAGTCTGTCAGCAAGTCTGAAATCAACAACAGCTGACATTCCAAGGATCCACGGAGGATCGAGGAACTGGAGGAAAAGAAATCTTAGTAATGGCTATGAAGGGAAAAAAGCCATTAACCTTCCTCTTTCCTCTTCTCATTCACACATTAAATACAAAACAAACAAAAATAAGACAGTGAGCACCTACTATGTGGATAGCTCTCTATTAATCACTGCACTAGACAGAAAGGCTTATGACTCTAAAGTCTAACAGTTTCGATTAGATTGTACAAATAACTGTACAAATAACTCTGGTCCAATATATGAAATAGTAAAGTTAATAAAACAATATAAATCAGCTATAAAGGAGATTTACATAATGGAGAAGACATTTCCAACCATTGCACCTGTATCTTTAAGAATAACACTCAGGCAATAAAAGCAGGAAGAAAGGACAGAATAGAGGGGGATGTGGAAACCAATGCATACAGGAAGCACAGGCATGTTCTAGGAATGGTTAGTAGTCCAATAAGGCTAGAATCTGGCAGAAAGCTTAACAAAGTGAATGCAATGGGTTGGAGCCAGTTAATGGAGAGGCTCTGAATGACAAACTACAGAGTGTTGGGTGCCAAAGGCAAAATGTATCTTTCCCTAAACTTTGCTGAGCAGTGTGGTCTGTGGGACAACAGGGAGACTTCTGGGCTGCCTGTTGCAATGTGCCATGAACCCTACTGTCACCACCAGCTCCAGACAGAAGCTTACGTGCAGGGCATTCATTGCACCGATTCATTGCCTGCACCCTCGCCACACTCAGGTGTTTGGAGATTACAGGTGTTTCTGCTGGAGAATTGGAAGCCAAATACAGCTCTGAGGGCTCAAATGGTTCGGTTTGGTGAATCAAGGCGCCCTTCCCGGCAGCCAGAGGTAGGGGCTTGCTGACTGGAGTAGAGGTTGGGAGTGACTCGCTGAGACCCTCTGAGATCTCTATTGACTGCATGGCTGAGTTTGCCTGCTCTGCAGTGAAACGTTGTTGTGCATGTTTCTCTCTTCTCGTATTTGCCCAGACCCACATGATAAACACTGGGATGAGATGCCCCCTTGCCAAGTGACGAGGCAGTGGCAGCAGCTGTGGCTCTCTCATCAGCAAGGTAATGAGAATTCATTTCCATTTTATCACTTCTGGCACGTCTGCTTTTTCCCTTCTGCGTTATCTTATTATTACGGCTGAAATTGATTGTCACCACAGAGTGGGTATCTAAATCCTATCCCTTTATGCTCCCTCCAGCTCCGCTGAGCCCTTTCCTCTCAACTCTGTCTCTCTCTGCTCAACATCTTTCCCCTGACCCCTTCCTCCTGCCGTGGTACATTAACAGGAGAGAAAAACTCATTTGAAACAATTTATGATGTGACTCAGTAGTCTGTGTGCTCCTAACCGCGAGGCAAGGCTGGGGCAGGAAAGCAGCCCCAGGTTTGTGTGCTCTATCATGAGGCAGAGCCTCCTCATCCTGCCAGTCTATTTAACTGCTCTCTGGAGTCCTTCCTGTCCCAGGAGATGAGGGAGTGGAGGGAGGGCCCTGAGAAGGTTCCCACACTGGGTCAACAAAGAAGGTGCCTGATCGGGCAGGTTGGGGAAGGCAGGCAGAGAAGAGGAGGAAAAGTGGTAGACACTATGTGGGGCATTATCTTGTTGTGTTTCATTGTCTGCGAGCGTGTGCTGGACAAATTGGCTTCTGGAGGTGCTGTGTAGTGTAAGACTAGGGATTCCCACTGAACCTTGAAGCCTGGCTTCTCTGAGCTCTGTTACAATTTCTCGAGCCTTGCCTTCAGGTATGCACTGTGAACTAGAAAGGGCCAGGTGGGGGTGGTTGGGGAAAGGAGCCTATCACATATCCTGGCCAGGTGCAGTGGTTCACACCTATAATCCTAGTACTTTAGGAGGCTGAGGCAGGTGTATTGCTTAAACCCAGGAGTTCCAGGCAGCCTGGGCAACATGACAAAACCCCACCTTTACAAAAAAATACAAAAAAATTAGCCAAGTATGGTGGTGCATGCCTGTAGTCCCAGCTACCCTTTAGGCTGAGGTCGGAGGATCACCTGAGCCTGGGGAGTCTGAGGCTGCAGTGAGCCATGATAGCACCACTGCACTCCAGCCTGGGCGATAGAGTGAGACTCAGCCTCAAAAACAAACAAACAAACCCAAAGATAAACATCCTCCTTGGAGAGAGAGATGGAGTGAAGAGGTAACCCAAATGGAGTATGAAGTTAAGGGAGGGAGATTTAAATTTAGTGGGTACCACCATGGATCAGACATGATAGTAGGTACTTATTGCTTGGTGGGCCAGAGATTATTCCAACTCAGCTATCTCTGAGCACTGGACTTGTGGTCTTTCTATTTGACCAACACTGCTGGGACCCTTGCCAGATGCAGAAGCAGCCACCATCCCAATTAGCTTAATCTGAAGGGACATGTACTTGCATTTATTTATAATTTGTATTAATTTGACAGGAGCTGTAAGCTTTGTGTAATTCCTAGAATATAGTGAAATTTTTACTTGCAACCGACACACAGAAATGCTCCTAATTTTCAAACCCTGGATAAGAATGAATAGGTGAAAAGTCATTCTCTGGCCTGGTAAATTTTAAAAATAAACCTTCAAGGTTGGGGTTTTAAATCTTTACGTTTTGCCCCTTGTGAAAATGGACAGTCAGACTTTTACTTTTCAAAAGAAAGCTGGTCCCAATGGGAAGTGTTTGAGTTTAGGATGTGTTAGCAGGAAGGATTTTTCAGCAGGGCTTACCTTGTGCAATATAAACCTGTTAATCTTTTTGATCCCTAGTATGGATTAGACCAGACTTCACAAACCCTGGTGTGTCGGTTTGGATGTTGTGGGATGGTGTAACTGCATTTCACCATGCAAGAGAACAATGAGTTTGCACCTTCCAAAGCCCAAGCTGCCTACAGAGTTGCTAAAACTGTTTGGCTCACTGCTCCTTTCTCTTCCCCACCCTACATCTTTCAGGAGACTGTACTTGTCTTCGCCTATGAGATCCGCTTTGCATATGTACTGAGAAATGTGTGGGTCCTGGGCCAGAAATATGTGAAGAATCCAGCCTTTGGGCTTCAGAAAGTCTGCAGCTCAGA
This sequence comes from Gorilla gorilla gorilla, assembly GCF_029281585.2. Taxonomy (NCBI): domain Eukaryota; kingdom Metazoa; phylum Chordata; class Mammalia; order Primates; family Hominidae; genus Gorilla; species Gorilla gorilla. Next base: position 88,418,379 of record NC_073240.2, read on the forward strand.
CTCTAGCCCTTTCTTGCCTCTACACCTCAAGCTCATTATTGGCTTCTCACTGCCCCTGCCCCGACCATTGTGTCTCCTTTGCATTCCTGATTCTCTTTGGGTATCCTACCAGGCCCTGAATCTGCCCAACTGCCTGGACGGACTTGCCTTCCTATTGCCCCACTTCCCATTTCCTCAGCCTAAGCTCATCAGTCTTATGATATTAGCCCCTGATCAGCTTTATGGAACTTCCGGGCTTGCAGTAGAATGGAGACTTTGGCTGCGTTTAGCTCTGTTTTACGAACCTGCCAAAACAAATATTGGTTGAATGAACGAACATATGATTGAACGAATGCCCCCTCCTCTGATGATTCCCCTTACCTGCGCCTGTATGTCCAATTCCAGATGTCGCTTCAGGGCCTAGGAAACTTGCCCATTCAGAGTGAGGTGGGCGCTGGATGACTGCTGAGTCTGCTCTCTCCATGTGGTGAGAACTTTGAAACTTTGCTCATCTGTGTTTCCTATATCATGGAAGCATGAGCTTCCAAATGCAGCCTTGGAGAAATGAGAAACTACTTTTTTTTTTTTTTTTTTTTGGTTGGCAGCGAGACCTTTCTTCTCCCTGAATCCCAGGAAAAGAAGGATTTAATGTTTCTTAACTTCATAAATCTGGCCTCACTCTACTTGAATCACTGAAACCTGATTCAGATGTATTTTGTGAAACTACTAAAGGCTGCTACTCAGGCTCCCAAACCACATCAACAGAGACACTCAGGGGCCCCTTCGGCAGGCTGGAGCTCTTGGAGAAGGCAAGAGAAGACACGGTCTCCTGAAAGAGATCCTGGTGGGATTGAGTAGGAGAAAGACATTGGTGCCCTGAAGGGCTGGGATCCAATCCTGGATCTGCCTTCTTTTAGCGATGTGAGAGTCTGGGTAAATTACTAAATCTTTTGGATCATCCATTCTCTCAACCGAATGTTGTGATGCACATCCCTGCCTCTAACCTTGTTGAGTAAAGATTAAATGGCCTGGCAGATGGAAACATTTCTAGAATAATGCCTGACATTCAAGACAGGTTCATTCTCTCCTGATACCTCCCAGAGCTGTTATATTTAGTTCTGCAGAGACTTCAACAGATGTAAACTCTCTGGTCCAATACTTCACATTTTGAGCTTTCTTTTCCCCCAATTCCCTACAACCCATATGTCAGAATTATAGACTCCAGATTCTTTTATATTCCCTGCCCTCTTGGCACTGGCATCAGCATCTTCTGCCATTTTGATTGCCATATAACTCTTCAGTTAAAGAAGTGCATTTTAAAAATCCCAATGCATCTGATGAGTTCAAGTTTATTGCTCACCAAGTTTCAAAAAATTTGGCTTCAAGGAAGAGTTAATTTATACTTCAAGCTATGCTAGACCCTTATATCGAAAATAGCCTGATCCCAAATTTCATACATTGGAATATATAATGACACCATACATCAAGTGTAAGATCCAGTTTCTACTGCCAAATTCCCTGACACACTGCAAATTTTCACAATTTCTCCGTTCTTAGAGAAGATTCCATCTACTGGAGGGCTCGGAGTTGGACCAGGGTATATGGAGTCAGATCTCATGACACGGTTCTGGAGATGTCACATCCAATTGCCATTTTAAGAACAGACTAAGTGGGCTCTTACTGCCAAGACAACTTGTCAGGATCACTCACCTGACTCTTCCCTGCACTTTGATTGGAGTCATGACTCTTACTCTTAACCTTGCATACCACCCCATTTCCATCTCTCTGACTCTGCAGTCCATTGCACCTATTAATGTGACCTCTCTTGGCACTGGTATCACATTTTCACAACTTGTTCTCCTAGAAATTTCACTTAACCCCATTTGCTCCTCACTTCACCTTAACTTGCATGATCCTTGACTTTTTTCTACCCGTATCCCCTTTCTCAGATATGCTCGTCTCTAGGAAGCCTTCCCTACATCCTCAAAGCCAATTTGAGTGATTTCATGGCATTCTTTCCTGGTCTGGGCTTTGTAATTGAGGAGTTTATATTTGTTTTTATCTACTACCAGACTGGGAGATCTTGCGATGTTTTCTCGGCACTGGGTGCATGGCTGGATGCAGAAGTTGAATGAGTGAATAAACAGTGAAACTACCAGCTACTTTTATTGTAATTTGTTCTCAGTTCAATTGTCAGGATGATAGAATATATGCTGCACTCAGAGCCCATCCTCTCAGTGAACTGACTACAACATGCTTTATTCACTAAGTCAATGATTCTCAATTTAAAAAAAAATTTAATTGGCACATAATAATTGCACATATTTATGGGATGCAGTATAATGTTCCAATAACTTCATGCAGTGTGTAATGGTCAAATCAGGGTAATTAGCATATCCATCACTTCAAACAATTCTCATTTCTTCTTAATGTTGGGAACATTCAAAATCCTCTCTGCTAGCTATTTGAAAATATATAATAGATTGTTGTTAATTCTAGTCAGCCTACAGCGCTGTATGACACCAGAATGTATTCCTCCTGTCTAGCTATAATTTTGTACTCCTTAACCTCTGTGAAACCTGAACCCTCAGTCCTTAAATTTTAGCAAGTGTCAGAATCACCTGGTGGGCTTGTTAAAGAACAGATTGCTGGGCCCCAGCCCCAGAGTTTGATTCTGCAGTTCTAGGGTGGGGCCAGATAATTTGCTTTTCTAACAAGTTCTATGGGAATGCTGATGCTGCTGGTCCTGGGACCACCCTTAATAACCTGTGCTCTAAAATGTATCTGCACATGGAATGTATCTTCCTTGATAATGCCTCTTCCACTCTATCATGCTCTCTGGTTTCCAAGGTCTTACAAATCATTGCTCCATTTGATTGATGTAGTGACTATTGCTGTAATGGAAAGAGGAACTTGAAGACCACTGCCTGGTATTCACCTCAAGCTTGGGAAACCTTTCCTCTCATGCGCTTGAAGTAGAAAGGTTGAGAAAACAGATACAGTATAACCTTGAGAATGAAACAAAATAAACAGAAAAACGAAAGAGAGAGAAAGAAGGAAAGAAAAAGAAGAAAGAGGAAGGAAGGAAGGAACCCAGTATCTAGATGGCAATTATGACACAGTGTTTGGCTTTTCCTACCTTCCTTTCAAAATCAATATGACAAAAAACTAAATCACAACATCCTAAGGTGCTAAGACAGTAATCAGAAAATGGTCACACTACAGCAGAAGTTACTCCTGTTTACAGTACCAGAGCACAGATTAGTTCAAAAATTCCTGCTTATGCCCAGTCCATTTAAACAGCCACACAGCCAGTGACACGAGAGGTAAGCCACGGTTTGCACCTACTCTTCCTGGAACTGCAGTCTCAGATAACCTGGTATCTGTGCCAGCAAACAGGAGCCCTGGAAGTCACACTCCCACCATGTCATCCTCCTCCACATAAAGTTGCCATTACCATGTCTACCTCTATGTCCACTTGGTATGAAAGACATAGGGTGTTCAAGGGAATAGGCAAGGGCACATTGCCCTGCATAGGTCAGGACAGAGGAAAGGAGAGCAGCAGGAGTAGGGAGCTGTGGAATGTAACTTTATACACCTTGTTTTGCAAAAGAACAGATGGAGATGGCTGCAGATTGCCCTGCCTTACTCCAATAGTACTGTTAGATTAATGTCTCTAAGATTTTAGTAGTCTGTTTAGGTGACACACACATATGCTCGTACTTGTACTTGCAAGGACATTCAGGAAATCCTTAGACTGACAGGAAAAATTGATCAAAATGAATAAATGCACACTGTTATTGGAAAGCTCCAGATCTAAAGAGATCTCTCTTTAATGAAAACAGGTAAACTGAAACAAAATAAAATTTAGGCAAAGATTCTGTAACATTACGAGGGTAAATGTCCTGAAAAATTTGGAGCAAAATCATATTTATAAAAAAATTATGTAAAACTTTTTAAGAATGCATTTGTTGGTGCTTTTGATAAAGGCCAAAAATCATGAATTCTGTGATAGCAGCATGAAGATGGATTTGGTTGAGATACAATTTGCAAGAAAAAAGAAGTTTACAGGAAGGTTTTAAATAGTAAGTGAAAATTTTAAAAATATAATTAAAAGATATATTGAAGTGTAGAACTATAAAGAATAAAATTAACACTAGAAAATTAAAGCAGTAATGTAGATGATAAACTAGAGATTAAGAATGGAGGGGGGAAATAACAAAAACTAAAAACACATAAAAGAAAATAAATGGCTGTAGGACTAAACAGTAAACATATTTATGTTTATTTCATTAATTTATTTTTTTCTTAGATTGTATGTGCCGAAAGTTAGAAATCCTTTGTACGTTGTTCACTATTGTTTTTCGAGCATCTACTACTCACTTACTATTTTTTTAAAGAAATGTTAAGAATGACAGGATATAAATAGTCACATATTAATAAATGACATCCTCAGGAAGGACCCAGAACAACTGAGCAAAAGTAATCACCAAAAAGCTAGCAGAAGAAAATATTATTAAACAAAAAAAGAACTGCTTCATGGTCTAAAATTACTGAAAAACAAAATAAGAAAATTTAAAGCATCAGTTAAAAAATATTGCAAGGATAAAGCAGTGAAATATTATTTTTAAAAAGAAAAAATAAAACCAGCCTTTGACTTTTTGTTTATAGCAATGTCAGCTGATAATAAATATCTAGTAAACTTTAAGAGAGAAATTGTTGCTATTGAAGAATTCTGTTCCCAGCTAACATTTTCTTTTCATGTGTGATTACAAGAAGAAGCTATTTTCAGATATGTATGGGTCCAGAAAATACTTCATATATTAAAAAAAAATGCTGTAAGGCCTCCATCAGCTAGCTGTGAGATGAATCAAAAATAAAAACTCAATAGTGCAGTGGTTTTTTGATTCCATTTCATTTTTTCAAAGAAAATATTTGTTTTTTCTAAATTACCAATTTCTACAATTATCTTTTTGAATTTCTTAACTTTTTTATTATATACATTTTTTAACTTCTTTAGTTGAAAGTGTGACATTCATTTAATTTTTGTCATGTTTTTGATAGTAATGAAAATCTTTGAAGCCGTGAACTTATCCCTGTTTATAGGTTTCAGTGAACTCCATACATTTTAATATGTAATTATTTCATTATTGATACACTCTTAATATTCAGGAATTGTAGGTCTTTATTGCCTATGCAGATTCAAGAAAACAAGTTAAAAACTAGTTGAGTACATGTTGTTGTTTAATAGCTTTTTTGGAAAAACAGACTTCTTGTTTGTGTACTTATAGGTTGATGCAACATGGAACAGAAGGTATAGAGCTTTCCCATAGCCCCTCTGCCCCTACACAAGCACCATCCCCTCAAGCTCAACATTTCCCACCACAGTGGAACATTCGTTACAACTGATGAAACCACATTGACTTTTCATTCTCACACAAAATCTGTAGTTTATATTAGGGTTCATTGTCAGCATTGTATTCTCGCTTTGTTTTTAAGTACTATTTTCTTTTATTGTGGTCTCAGATGATTCTGTATATATATTTTTAACTTTAAAGTCATCTTTGGGGCAGGGTACGGTGGCTCATTCCTATAATCCTAGCACTTTGGGAGGCCGAGGTCAGGAGATTGAGACCAGCCTGGCTAACATGGGGAAACTACTGAGGTAAGGAGTTCAAGACCAGCCTGGCCAACATGGGGAAACCCCGTCTCTACTAAAGATACAAAAATTAGCCAGGCGTGGTGGTGCATGCCTGTAATCTCAGCTACTTGGGAGGCTGAGGCAGGAGAACCGCTTGAACTTGGGAGGCAGAGGTTTCAGTGAGCCCAGATCATGCCACTGTACCCCAGCCTGGGCGACAGAGCAAGACTTCATCTCAAAATAATAATAATAATAATATTAGTAATAATAATAATAAAGCCATCTTTATAATGTCATATATGAACCTTTTAAATAAAATTTAAAAGTGTGCTTGATGGTCACAGCCATTCTAGGCTCACATCATAATATATCCATGACCAGAAAGAAAAGGGTTGACATGTGAAGAAAGCAACGACAGAAATGATAAAATCTTCCTTGATTGTAGTGGCTCTATTTCTCATTGTTGTCCGTGAGAAATTATTTAAATACCTCTCAAATCATTCTGATTAGCCTCTCTGGAGGAAAACAGATGTAAGTGCCAATAAAAATGGATTAAGGGATCTAAGTACAATATCTAAGCACAGGCTGTTTCTGCCCTCAATGGTCACTACAATACACCAGTAGATGAGGTCATCTGTTTTTACCACGTGTGCAGGGTTTCTCCGTTTTCTCAATTTTATAGGTATTCTGTTTAATCTGATATTCACAGATAAGTCATCTTATTAACATTCTTTATAACACACTTATTTTTTAATTACTCCTGTAAATCTTCATTAAGTTTTAAGTTATCTGTTTCTATGGGATTCGCCTGTGGAAGTGGGGAAAGGTGGAAAAAATAGAGGATAGCTACAGGGTTTGCTGCCCCTCTTAAAGTCTAAACACTCCTGTCTTGGAAAAGCTATGCCTCACACATTTCCCAGAGTCACACCATGTGAGTCTTTGCCAGAGACAATTTCAAGTCAGCTTCATTGAAAAATGCACTCTTGTAAGATATGTGTTATATGCCCTTCAAAGCTCTTGGAACTGTACCACCCACCATCACTGCTATTCCAGGTCCCCCCCAACCACACACTTTTTTTGCAGAGCTTGGGATTCTCACATCTTCCCCTTGATAGTTTGACACTATCAGCTCCCTTATGTGAAGCCTCCTTCCTCTAGAGGGGTTGAGTGTGAACTCTACTAATGATTGAGCCTGCCATTTTGGAACAGGACTGCCTTATGCTGTGGAGCTAGTTCCCCTTTCACTGGAAGAACCCAGGATAAATGCTTCACATTCCTGTGATGGGCACCAGATAGGGTCTGAGAAGGGCTAAGCCTGCCTGAAAGACCTAGAGGTCCTACTATGACTTATATAGGCTTACCTACACTTGCTCTGATTTCTTCCTTGCTAGATTTTTTGGGGAACAGAGAAGCTGAATCTCTTCTCTATCTCTCACTCTCTCTAAACCCCTTTCAACTTTAACTTATTTAAATTTGCTTCACAAAAGGTAGAGTGTCATAGAAACTCAAGATGTTTCTAATAAGGTCTTTGAAAGCAGAGTAAGCTTGCACAAATATCTGCCCAAACAGAAGGCTACAGCATAGAGACTAAACATGCCTGGTAACTTCCAGAATGTGCTGGACTTTCTTTCTGGCACATCAAAGCCTACAAAGGCTCTCTGTCATATTAACCTGATATGACACCTGCTGCCAACACCAGGGACTTTGATGAAACTGATCTAGCAAGACTACTAATTATTTAGGAGATGGGCTGTATCCCACATTTGCAGAGTATTAGAGCTGAAATGGGGGAATCTGTATGTTTTAAGGAAGAGGACTATAATCTGGTATGTTCTAGCAAGATTTCTTCTATAACATACAACCACACACAGGCATAAATAAAATGCGTTAGGTTTGAAGTATGGTGAAATACTTTAGAGGTAGCATGATATACAAAAAGTATTCATTAAGAAGTTTGAATATTGGCTCTTCTACATATGATCTTGGTGATCTTGAACTATTTACGTAATCTGATGGGGGTCACATTTTTCACCCTTACAGTATGCATAAAAATACATTTTTGGTGGCTGTGAAGATTAGAAATGCATGCGTAAATTATCTAGCACCAGAGGAGACTACCATGCTATTGGCACTTGTCAGATGTCCAATAGTGGTAGGTCATGTTGTGCCCAAATGGAAGTGAAGTCCTAGTGCATGTCAAACAATATTCATGTTGAATCTTTGGTGCTATTGTTTACCTTCCAGATCTAGCACTTATATTTAAGCACAACTACACCTTAAAATTATGACTTTAAAATTTGTTTAAGCAAAGTGTAGAGACAAGTTTTGAAGACAAATGTCATGCTTTTTCTTTCTTCATTTTCATTCTTTGGCCAGGTATATGCTTCTTTTTATGGCTACCTGGGGCCTTAAGAAGGTCTTAATAAAATATATAGAAGAAAATATGCGTGTGTCCTGGAGCTCTGCTGTTTTGCTAAACTAGCATCCATTTATTCTTCTGTTAATAACAGTTCCCTGGTTTTCTTCAGGGAATTAATTTTCTCACTTTCTTATTCTAGGATGTTTGTGTAGCAGGCAAGGGGTTAGCACATGTGATACCTCTGGCCAATTAAAGTCTTTCAGTTCCCTGGCATTTGTTCATGGATAGCCTTATTAGCTGGTCCAAACTGATGAGATTCAACACAGGACTTTGGTCAAAAGTGTTGGGAGCACTGTGAGGATGAGGAGAGTCTGTCACTGCTGGATTGAGCATGGAACTAACATAGAAGGGGAAAAAAGAAAGATAAGCAAGTAAATGTATAAGACTGCATTCTATTAATAATAGCGTGATTTGAGATGCTGGATCTAGCCATCCTTGATTTTTCATTTTTTTCTATGTTGAGTTGGGTTTTTATCAACTTTCAACTGGTGGATCCAGGTTTCATGTAGCCTGAGGCTCATACAATTTGGGATGTGCTTTTTAAGAAATGAGTACAAAATTATAAAAAGAAAAAGAGATAGAAAGTAATTATTTATTAAGAAATTGAAAATTAAAAACAAGTAATAATTGTAAAGGACTGACAAATGTCACAGACCTTACAAAAACTAAATATAAAAAATATACTTTTAAATTAATATTTTATATAATGCTTTTTATTGCAAATTCATTTGACTTGCCCTGAGACACTGTTTTGGTATCATTTTATTCTAAAGATGGAATAGAATTGACATATCATCTGGTAGTTGATCACAATTTGTTTTTGTTTTTAATTTTTTATAGTCCAGAATTTTTTTTTGAGACTTACAAACCATTACTGGTAAGGACATTATTGTTAAAATGTAGATTATTGTCAAACTTGAGAAAACTGTCAGGATTCTGTCACATACAAACTATAAGATTTTAGGGAATTTCAAGTTTTCCTATATAATAAATCATCTGAAATATTTTTTCAATTACTGCAAATCACTATCCATTTTGTCCTAATTATTGTTGACATTCTAATTATAATGGTATAATATAAGTTTTATATTATTTTGTCCATGTCAGTATTTCATGTCATATTAAGAAGAAAATTGTTTATTTTCCAATGTGTTCAAATAATTATTTTTATTAATTGAATTATCAAGCAATCACAAAATTTATTTCTGATGAATTTATAAATGTATATGCTATATTATTAAGTATGTTCTTGACAAGAGCGAACTTTTGCTTTGACTAAGTATGGAAAAGAACCTAATTTCAACCATGGCTTTACATATATGATGATTGGAAGAATTTTCCACAGAGTAGCTTCTGGTTCTCTATATATCTAACCATGCTTCTCTGTCTTTACCATATATTTTGGTATTGAACACTTTGGGATTATTTTAATATAATCCCTGGTCCCACAACTTTCTGCCATAATATTGGGTGAGTCAACATAGTGAACAGGAGAGGGGTTCCCAGAAGCCATTCCTATTAGGAGCTGGCTAACAGTCACCTGACTATAGACATAACCACAGATCACATAAATTTATCTCATTAAACTCAACCTAAATTTAGCTGACTCCCAACATGCCTGTAGCCACTCCAGTGCTATACAACAAGAGAGAAAGTATTGTGGAGGGTGGCATCAAGTAGAACTATGATAGTTTTAATTGATTGTGGTTAGATTGTTTAATTTTACAAATTTTGTAAAAATATATAATCAAGTTAAAGCATCACAGGCCCCCTCCAAGGGTTTCAGAAGTGACTCATGCAGGTGAGGATGCTGAAATTTATCCTTCGTTAACTTCACTTAAAATTTACCTTTGCTGACATAGTATATAACTTGGGCACTCTGGGAAACTATCTTAGTTTTTGAGCCATGTTGACTCATGTTGATCAAAAACCAGAAAAACCTTTTGCTCTCTAACTGGGAGAGCTCAGGAAAAATCCAGAGCAATGACACTGTGAACATTAGGCACGGTCAATGTCTGTAATGTCCTGATGACCTCATGACTCCTTAAACATTGATGCAATAATTTTTGACTTTTGTGAGGTTGTAATGGAGGAAATATCTCCCTACCTCAAATCAAAGACTGCTTAATGCTGTTTCTTTGACAGCAGCCCTAAGAGTCATTTTTTGGGAAAGCAAGAGAATTTCCTTCTTTGTCAACTTCAAAAGATTAGGCTTCCTTGTCTAAGTATCCCTGATATCCCATTATTGTCCTTCCAGACCCTGGATTGTGTTCTTAGGGACTGAGTGACTTACATCTGCCACCCTGAAAATTAATGAAAGACCTTGGATCATATAAGATCAAGGCTAATAACAGGGGATTTAAAGGAGCTTTTTCCTAGGTCAGAGTAGGTCACATGCCAAGAGAGATTTATGCTGGTTTAACCAGTGAAGAGAAATTGAGGATTAGATTTTCAATTTGAGAAGTCAAACAAAAGCTGGGGGAATTTAATTGGCCATTCGACATGTGCTTCATTGGTTACCAGCAATCTCTAGATCTGTCTGTTTTGTGGAAATATGGAGAGGGAGTGAATCTTGATAATTCCCAATTCACCTAATCAGATTATCATCCTTGTCTGAATGCAAACTGACAGGTGGAAGACAGACCTGTAACTGGAGTGCATTTAGTCAGGGCTCCAAGTCTTCCCACTGGCTTGTTCTCCAAATGGCTCTTTGGATAAGTTAATGAGCATAGAGTTGAAAGGCTGGAGGTCTGCATATGGCAGGGGCCTGGCATCGGCTTGGCATGGTTCTGTAGAGGAACCTTGTCAGTGCAATCACCTGTAGCAGAGGCATAGAAATCACCATCTGCCCAAGCCTCACTCAGTTCACTGGGAAAGATTAGAAGATATGACTTCTGGAGTCCCAGATGGATCCTTCAACACTCAGGTGCAAAGCTGCTTCCAGAGAAACTGCAGGAGACATGGAGCAGATGGGCCCTGGACCTACCACTACAGTTTCCTGGCTTAAGCATTCTAATTATTGCCTTGTTCTGCCTTGAGTATAAACCAAGTTAGAACAAACTTTAGCATCAAACAGACCTAAGTTCAATTTTTCTAGTGATGGGAGTTTAGGCAACTTACTTAATCACTATCAGCCTAATTTCCTCATCTCAAAAATGGAGGATTACAAGTATGCTCTTATTTGTATTGTTCTGAGGATTAAGTATGGTAAAGTGGATGAATGTGTCATTTACTCGGCTGGGCTTAGAGTGGCACTCAGAAAATGTTTCTTTGTGGAATCATATTACTCATATCCATTAGTACTTGGAGGAAAATAGGCCTGACTCACTTTCTGAGCCTGTTCATGACAAACATCCTATAATCCATGGTAACACTATGCTAAATATTAAAATATTTTCTACTTTTAAAGAATGTGAAGGCAGTCTTTGTAGGGATCTGATTCAATGTTCCATCTTCAATCAGTTTCATGAGATGAGACTAAGAGACATCAGAGCCTCTCTCAAACCCAGCCATGATGCAACATTGACTGACATTTGTAAGATTAGAATCATTTACAAAGCTGATAACACAGGGTTTCCAGCAGTTTGTTGCTTGGGCAACTGATTTCTATATTCATAGTCCTAAAAATGAGTTGCTGTGGAATACCAGTAGAGAAAAATGGGGCCAGTTCTTTGGGCTGGGCACAGAACACTAGAGGAGTCTACATAAGAGCCATCCCTCCTAGGGTGGCCCCTAGTATTATGCTATTTAATTAGAAAACTCATTATTTGGAATAAAAGTACTCCCTAAAGTGGGTTAAACATGTCAATCATTTTAACTTTTAATCTCATTCTTTTAATTGGGATGATACCTTAAGATCCATTTACTCACAAAAGTCAGCCTATTCCCTTTTTTTTTTTTTTTGATGGAGTCTTGCTCTGCTGCCCAGGCTGGAGTGCAGTGGTACTGTCTCCTCTCAGCACAATCCCTGCCTCCTGGTTTCAAACGATTCTCCTGCGTCAGCCTCCTGAGTGGCTGGGATTACAGGCACATGTCATCACACCCAGCCAATTTTTCTATTTTCAGTAGAGATGGGGTTTCACCATGTTGGCCAGGCTGGTCTTGAACTCCTGACCTCAGGTGATCTACCTACCTGGGCCTCCTAGACTGCTGGGATTACAGGCGTGAGCCACTGCTCCCAGCCAAAAGTCAGACTATTCTTACTCAAACCTCATACCTTTGCTGTTTTTACCTGAATTAAGTTTAAGTCAGTTACCCTTAACAAATATTTGCTAAGCACACACTGTATTCCAGACAATATGCTAAGAAAGAATGGTAAAATGAAAACTAAGAACTTGGCCTTTTACTCAAGGGAATACCCACTTCATATCTAGTTTGTGACAGATTGAAATAATTAATTGTGATACAATGAAGTAAGTGCCAGAGTAGAAGTATTTTATTAATAATTTATTAGGAATATTTCTAAAATCTGAGATTATTTAATGTTTCTCCATGATAGAGTTGGATAAACTTCTGAAGGAGACGTGTTTTCTGTTTTTCTTTTTAAAGTAAATAGCAGTTACCTGTAATCCCATCACTTTGGGAGGCCAAGATGGGAGGATCACTTAAGGTCAGGAGTTCAAGACCAGCCTGGCCAACATGGCAAAAACCCCGTCTCTACTAAAAATACAAAAATTAGCTGGGCGCGGTGGCGGGTGCCTGTAATCCCAGCTACTCGGGAGGCTGAGGCAGGAGAATCGCTTGAGCCTGGGAGACGGAGGTTGCAGTGAGCTGAGACTGTGCCACTGCACTCCAGCCTGGGTGACAGAGCGAGATCCTATCTCCAAAAAAAAAGGTAAATAGAAGTTTTCCATGGGAGTAGAGGATGGTTATTAGCAGGGTTTTTGTGATTGATAAGGTATTGCAGCAAAAGAGAAGAAACAAACCAAGTTTTTGTGTTTACCTGATTGATGAGGGTACAATAGGGATGAGAGTGATAAAGCTAGGGAATGCTGCAGAAGAAATGGAGAGAGAATGTGGAGCTGCACAGAGAGCGGGGTGCCAGTTGGGTTGGATATCAGCACAGAGATCAGGGCAAAAGACAGACAGTTTTTCATGAGCTGTAGTGAGGTAATATTTCAAGCCAGGTGTTTTTCTTTGGAGCCAGAAAAATGTGAATTTCAGTTTCCAGTCCATTTTATAGAATACCAAGCTGCTTTAAAGCCTCAGGCTAAATGTGAATCACAAAACCGTCCTCTTAGTTTTGCTATGAGGATGCAATAAGGTAGTTAACACAAAGTGTGTTGTACCTTATCTGGCACATAGCAAGAACTTGTCACATCAAAGCCATCCTTCAACATAAGCTGGCAGAAGGAGACATATTTCAGGAGTTCCGTGGAAGGGTTGCAGGGGGATCCATGACATGTAATGTGTATTTGCACTTGTCTGAGGAGATGGATCACACTTTTTATTACATTCTCCAAAGTCTGTCACTCAAAGAAAAGATAAGTACTAATTCCAAAGAGTGCAAAGAAAAGACAGCAAAGAATGAATGTTGAAGGATCTCAACATTTTAAAAGCAGGACGAGGAGCAGGAAAGCTATGAGAACACAAAGACAAGTCATCAGCATTGTCAGTTCTGCTTTCAGGTGATGGATGTATTCCTACAAATGACTGTGTGTAATAGACAGAAATCTGGCCCCATGACCTTCACCCCTGGTATGAATATGCCATGTTACATGGCAAAAAAAAAGACTTTGCAGACACAATTAAGGAGGGATTTATCTTGGATTTTGTGGATGGGCTGAAAGTCCTTACATAGCTCCTAAAGCAGAATTTTCTTCCAGCTGAGGTCAGAAGAGGAAATCAGGGAGATAGAGCGAAAGGAGAGAATAGAGAGATTCAAAGCAAAATAAGAACTTTGCATGTTGTTGCTGGCTTTGAAAATGGAGCTGGCTTATGAGCCAAGGCATATGGGTGGAGCCACTAAGAAAACAACCAAGGGAATAGGGAGGACAGCCTGCAATTATCCCACAACCTGAATAAGCCTGGAAGTGGATTCTCCTCCAGTACCCTCTAGATAAGAGCCCTGCTTGACCAACAGCTTGATTTTGGCTTTGTGAGAACTTAAGCAGAGAACCCAGTTGAATCCAGTCAAGTCACACTGTGAGTGGGCATTTGACTCACAGCAACTATGAGAGAATATATATATATATATATATATATATATATATATATATATTTTTAGACACAGTATCTCACTCTGTGCCCAGGCTACAGTGAAGTGGCCCGATCACGGCTCACTGCAACCCTGACCTCCTGAGCTCAAGCAATCCTTCTCTTTCAGCCTCTCGAGCAGCTGGGACTACAGGTGCATGCCACCATGCGAGGCTAATTTATTTTTATTATTTTTTAGAAATGGGGTCTCACTAGGTTGCCCAAGTTGGTCTCAAACTCCTGGTATCAAGTGATCCTCTCACCTGGGCCTCCTAAATTGCTGGGGTTACAGATGTGAGTCACCATACCTGGCCAATTTGTGTTGTTTTAAGCAGCCACTTTTGAGGTTCAGCAGTAACAGAAAACTGATACACTCCAGCATGCAAAATTGTGCAACAAAAACTGCAGGGACCAAGAGGAAAACACTCAAAAACTTGACACTGACATATAAACAAAGAAATTGAGAGAAATCTAATAAAAATTGTAGCAGTTTTACATATATGAAGTGATTAAGAAACACATAAATACTGCAATAAATACAGCATTTTACCTTGAAAAAGTCCTGAAGTTTGCTTGTGGAAGAAGGTGTCAGAAGGATTCCAGCTCATGAGTTGCTGTGAAGTGGTGGAAGGATGATTAGCTGATGTCAGGCAACACCAGGTGTGGATGACTGTGGCTCATAACGTGTGATGAACTGAGGTCACTGGTAGATGTTTAAGGTGTATATATGTGTGTGTGACTCAGTACAGTTTTCAGTGTTCACTGAACATTTCAGTTTAGTTTAGATGTGAACAAAATCATGCATAAGCAAATGGAAAATTTGAATTAGGCTCAAATTACTCATTGATATGTCAATTATATTGGGACTAATTCCTATGTTCAAAATAAATGTTATAGCAGAACTGACTCTATATAGGAATAATGGCAATGAAAAACTCTACACAACTGGGTGGCAGCCCATGCCAAACATATGCCAATCTTTTTGACAACTGGACTAGCTGGACTGTTGTAGGTATGAGGAGATAATGCCACTCTAAGCAAGACCCTGTGCAGTCACAGGCAACTCGGCAAGTCTATTGTAGCAACAGGCTTCTGAAAGTCAGCAATAGCAAAATATTTAATCAGCATATCTGAGTTTCTCAAAAGGCAGGCAATATGAAACCAAACCCTTTTGGGGATGTCTACTTCAATACTGTGAGTCAGTTTCTCATTTTGCAATGACCTGGCTGGTATAAATCTCTTTGTACATCTTTTAAACAGGGTCTCACTCTGGTGTGTTTTTAGCCCTCAAATAATTAGTATTTCTCCTTGGTTGTTTTTATGCGTGATTGCCTTTGCAGAGTCAAAAGGAAGCTTGTCGTTTGGGGAATGCACGAAGTACTGTTCTCTGGCCAAGGGCAATGATAGAGGGAAAACAATAACCCAAGAATTTAGGTTAATGAGAAAGATACACACTAGTGTAAAACATAAATTGCAACACTGAGCTTTATTTTATAATCTCATAACCTTTATCATTTGGAAAATTCCTGTGACTTCAGTCCAAACCATTCATGGAGGCACTTGAAGCCTGGCAAATGGGGTGCTTTGTCCAAGATCAAATGGCAATTTGGTGTTATTCCCTAACATCTTTCAGTGGTAGTTACCATGTACGATTTGAAAATCTTATGAAACTCCAAGAACTTTTGCACAAGAGTAGCCTCTTGTTTGTTTCTTCCTTTTCCTAGTTCTGCTTTAGAGTGGCCAAAAGAAAATATGAAGGTCCCACACTGCTTTCATGAGAATGTCTTATGATTCATTAATTCTATCATGTTTCAATCATTCATTATTTTCTTCCCTATTTCTACCTGAAATGAACAAGAAGCCAAATGTACCCTAACTTTGGCTGATACAAAAGAGGCACAGAAAACAAGAAACAAGACAGAGAATGAGGAACAGGACAACCAGACTTTAATCATTTAAATTCTCTTTATTTACAAGGAGAATTTACCATTACCTTTTAATTGGAATCAAGTCATCCCCTCAAGGAAACATATCCTGAAGTACGTTCATTCTACAACTACTTTGTTTCCAAGCACTGAACTCCTGTGTCATAAAGACCGTAGAGTCACTGTTTATTTGAAAGAAAAGTGAATGTGTGGGTGTTGTAAAAAATAAACATAAGAGGCTGCCCCGTTGTCTTTTGTTTGGAAACTCAATTCTAGGCCCTGTTCTATCTGTGCCATAAAAAGGATCAAGTGTCCTCCCGGTCTCAAGTTCTTTCCAGAAGATGTGCCATCATTAAAAACTAAATGGTTTCCACGGCAACCTCCTCCTCAAACCCATCAATTTTTCTGGCAAAGCCATTTCATTCTGTCCCAGGAACCGTATTAGAGTTAAAAATAATAATAATACAACTCTCAAAAAATGAAGTTAGGAAAATATCAACAGACAAAAATAAAACGAATGTGAGCCCATCAATATTTTGAGCATAATAATATTGAGAGAACAAAACTTTCCCCAGTAGTACTGGGTTCAGGATGTTAATGAAGATTTGACATAAAGAATCACAGTATAAAAGGGGATAGAATAATGGAAGCAGGGAAGAGCCAGCTGCAAAGAGTGAAGCGTGCACAGTGGTTTGGGGACAGCCAGCTCCTTCTCCTTGCTTCTCTTTTCTTCTCTGATAAGCGTACGGTCACTGGCATTGAAACGGAATTAAACTAAAGCAGCAAATGAAGTTTCCACTGGGAAAAGTTGTCTCTTGCAGAGTTCCGAGTGGAGCTGGGAGCAGTGCCAAGGGCTCATGAAGCAATTTTGGATGGTTCTGCCGGAAAGGCAGGAATGTCTGTCCTTCCATCACTCACAGCCCTTTACAACAACTGGCATATCAGGTTATCAGGATCTTATGGTGCAAGTCAGAATTTGAAGCGGCTTGGGCAGTATCCATCTGTCTTATTCCACATGGTTACATTTGTGTTACCATCTTAACTTTAGCCAGTGTTATTTATAATAAAAGCTATTTCTTCTCTCTCTCTCTCTCTCTCTCTCTCTCTCTCTCTCTCTCTCTCTGTCTCTCTCTCTTTAATGTTGAGACAGGATCTCATTCTGTCACCCAGGCAGGAGTGCAGTGGTGCAATCATGGCTCACTGCAGCCTCAACCTCCCCAGGGCTCAAGTGATCCTCCCACCTTAGCCTCCTGAGTATCTGGGACTACCAGCATGTGTCACACCCAGCTAGTTTTTCTGTATTTCTTGTAGAGAAGGGGTTTCACCACATTGCCCAGGCTGACCATGAACTCCTGATCTCAAAAGATCTGCCTACCACAGCCTCTCCAAGTGCTGGGATTACAGTCATGAGGCATCGTACCCAGATGCTTTTCTTCTCTAAAGCCTTGGCTCAGAAAAGATTCATTGCTCATTTTCTGAATCCCAATCCTAATTTAGTCAGTATGTTACCACTTTCCCAATAATGGCTTTTTGTTATATTTGTGATTGCCAGTCTTACCATGTTATATAAACTCTTGGGAGGGAGGGAAGAAGGAAGGAAGGAAGGAACGAAGGAAGGAAGGAAGGAAGGAAGTTGTTTCTCATGTCACATATAGCATATACTGTAACAGATAATTTTGTGGATTCCTAGGGACTGAGTTTGTGTGCTCTGCTCACATGGGTAGGAATAGTTTCTAGTGTTCAGATGAAGTTCCCGCCTGTCTTTAATCAATCCAGCAGTCAGTGGTCATGAAGAGTAGTAGCAAAAAATCATGGGCACAGGTGCTTTGATCTCTGCCAGAAACTTGATTCCTTTGCTCTGAACTCAGGAATTGTAAAGAAAGAGGATCAGATTCCTGGGGAAGATTTTCTTCCTGTGGCATTGCCAGAAAAGAAAGGTTTTAATATTCAAATGAAGAGCTTCCTTAAATAAATAAACACGTTTCTCTCTAAAAGAGAAGTAAAAGAAACAAAGAGCTGTGGGAGAAAGAAATCAAATTTTCAGGGCACAACAGAAAGCATGTGTTGACAATTTTGAAAAACTATCCCCAGGATGGTATCGGTCAGGATAGGTTCGATTCTGCTGTGGTAGCAAACAACTCCAAAATGTTATGGCTTAAAACAACAACATTTATTTCCTGTCATGCTACATACCCAACTGTGTTGGCTGGGGGTTCTGCTCAGCATCACCCTAATGCAAGGTCAAGGGTGACAACACAGCCACTCTCTGGAACTCTGTGGGTCACTGGGGCAGAGGGAAAAGAAAGTCCTAGAGTGTTGTACACTGGCAAAGAGATGCTCCAGCCCCAAAGGGTCACACTTTCCTTCAGCACACAGCTTATTGGCTGGAACTAATCACATGATCCCATATACATCCAGTAACTCCAGCAAGAGCTTTCTTCCCTGCTGCTTGGTAGGTAGAGACCTCGGAATTTTTGGTGAATTACAGTAATGACTATCACAAGGGTAAACCTTCACACTTACAAGGTGTTTTCGGTTGGATTTTTTTTTCAGAAGCAGCAGCTCTAAGAAGAAAACTCCCAAGTAAAAACATAGTGTTTTTTCTACTTTTCTCTGGCCGCTTCCCACAACAGTGTTAACGAGTTCATGATCATTCCTGATCTGGGATTATCCCATCATTATAACCTGCCGTGTATTTCCAAATAAAAGCTACTAGGTGTCAATCTGGCCTAGGTTAATAGAATTTATAACTGTACTGCCTGAGACATGGTGTGTTGAGCTACTGTACCCTGTCTAGAAGGATCCATCATCTTTATTCTGGCTAACTTGTGTCACTTTTATGCCACATTACCCATACTACTCTTAGCTTGTTCTTATTTCCTCACTTTGGAACATGGCCGACAACTACTTAAGTCAATTTGCACCTGATTCCATTGGCTGTCTGACATTACTCTCTGAGGTGGTTGACCAGTCAGTCAGAATGGACCATTCTTCCCTCTTTTTTTGAGATGGAGTTTCGCTCTTGTCACCCAGGCTGGAGTGCAATGGTGCGATCTCAGCTCACTGCAACCTCCACCTCCTGGGTTCAAGTGATTCTCCTGCCTCAGCCTCCCTAGTAGCTGGGATTATAAGCACCCGCCACCATGCCCAGCTGATTTTTTTGTATTATTAGTAGAGGTGGGGTTTCACCATTGATGCTCTTTTTATAAGGGTCTATCCCATGAATTCTTTGCAAATACCTGTGAACATAGTTCTTGAATCCTGATTTATCTGATATCTCAAATAGTCAGAAATCATAATTATGACAATTGTTTCTCTAGCCCTAATATATGCTATGGCTAGAAATAGAATACTAACAACTCAAATATTTAAATGTAAAACTTCAAATTAAGAGATTAATATTTATTGAAGGAATATTCTCTTTCTTAATCAGAAGTATTCCTATAGGAAAGGCAGAATGATTTCACTTTCATATGTAAGAAGTGAGTCTTCATAAATTCAACGCACTTTGAAATGCAAATCTGATTCATTCACTAATAGTCTTTAGGGAGTACAATCGAGGCACAGTTTGTTAAGTGCACTTAACAGAGACTCCGAGTCGCCTAATGCAAATCTATTTTTTCTGTCCACCTTAAAAACAAGACTCCATATCTGAGGTGGAAGCAATGAACCAAGATAAAAGACCACATTTTCTAACCACTTACAATGAGGTATAGCCATATTTTAGCCAAAGCATTCAGTACCCCACCTATATTCCCCTGAACTCTTCAATGTGCTTCAATAGCCAAAGATCCACACTTCTGTGCTGGCAACATCTTTTCCCAACACAGTTGAAGGCCACTGCCTGCATGTGACAAACTAGAGATTCTAGTTAACACAGTCAAGAGCAACCCTCAATTAATGACTCCCCAGAATTGGTGTACAAACACTCAGCTTTCTCACCCCTTGGGTGGGAGAATTTAAAGCTGTATATTTTGTTCCACTGCCCAGAATTTATTTGCCAGTTATGCTCCAATTGTCCGCTTTGATTGCTGGCAGAATAGTAAAGCATTTTTTTTTGGCTACTTTCTGTTTACTATACAATTCCTTATTTCTCCACCAGTGTTCCCTACACCTCCCATGTAAACTACTTAGAAGCACTTGAATCCCTGTCTCGGGGTCTGATTCTGGGATAAACGTGCCTAAGACAGAAATGTAAGAAGTACATGAAACTTCCAACAATTCTCATTAAAATGAAAGGCTACACCCTTTGTCATCCTTCTCTTTATCCTACGCTCTAGAACATAGATGTAACTTTTGGAGCTCTATAAACATCTTGGGCCATCAGGATGAGGGTCACATCTGTGTAAGGAAAGAGCTGAGAAGTAGAAGAAGCCCCAAGCCGTGACAACCATGGAGCCTCTTTGCTGGGTCTTGACTTCTCACCTCCAGAACCATTCCATGTGAAAGAGAACTAAAAGTCTATCTTATTCAAATCACAATTATTTCATTTCTAAAATTAACCCGAACTCATATATAGAGAAAAAAAAACTTACTTCTTTCAATTGTATTTGGGGAGTCTTTTATGAGTTTGAAAATAACCACTAGAGTATGAAAGAATGGTTCATTCAGGGTCAGAATTCACCGGGCTGTGATCACATAGACAGACTCAGGCTTTATGAACTATAAAAATCTCAAAGGAGCCCACCTCCTGGGACAGAGCTCAGCTCTCCCTGCATACCCAACCCACCTAGATTCAAATCCTGCCTATCCCAGATACATCCATTGCTCTTCCAGGTAGAGGGCAATGGTCTAGGTCTGGTCTCCCTGTGGAATCCTCCATTCTGGTCCATTGTTGACTATTCTGTCTTTTCTCTGCTCATGCCTTAGCATAAAAATCAGAAAGTATTAGAAAAAATTATGGCACAAACATTTGTATTTCTTCTTCATGTATCTTCAGTGTTGTGCCTGTTTCTGTACTGTTATTTTCTTAGGATCAGCCCCTTGGGATAGAGTTTGTGCTTTGCATTTGTACTGAAAACCAGTTGTAGGAGAGCAACTAATGAGAACAATGCTCTGCTGGGACCTGCACTCCCTAGAGTGTGGAAAGAGAATTGTGCATTTGTGCATGCAACCTCTGCCTGGGGAGGAAGAACCACTGCTCCTAATGTCACCTAGGTCTCCCAGCACAAGGCTTACACAGCTCCAAAGGATAATGACCCATGGAAAGCCTATGGACCACTTCCCCATTGGACCAAATGCTCATCAGATTATCTATCCCAGCTCTTCACCTCAGGGTCCTGGACACATACACAGAGCAAGACATTCATTCACAGGACATGGGAAGGGGAAAGGGTGTTGCCTCTGATCCAGCCCCACCAGGGCCTCAGGATAGATTTTTTTTTTTCATTGTAGTTTTCCAGTTCTAGAAACAGGGAGCTTCTACTTCCTGAAGGGCACAGAGGTTGCCTCCAGGTCAGAGAAACCTTCTGACCAATTGTAGTTCTGGAACTTTCTGATGCTTATCCTATAGGGAATATAAACTTGTTTTTAAGACTATTCAGGATATTACAAAAGAATGAGAAAAAATAGTGTAGAAACAATTATATAAGGTCCTTACCAGGTACCTTACATATACCAAGTACTAGCCTAATTACTTTATGTGTTATTTCATCTAATGAGTTCGAAAAGAGGTGTATATTATTATCCTCACTTCCTAGTCAGGATAGACCATAACTGCCAAGTGCAAAAACTAGGATTTGAACCAAGGTTTGCATGATCCAACACAGACGATATATTTATCCTCACTATGAATTCAGGGTCCCCAATTTGAAATTGGTCAGTACTAATTCTAATAAGAAGATATGGCTCCCAGTGTCTGATACAAGGACCCATGGAACACTTCCTAGTCCATCCTGGGATTGGGCAAATACAACAAGAACTACCAACAGGTAAAAGGTACTTGTTCCAAGCAGCTGATTAGGTTAAGGGAAAAAAAACACAAACAAAAAACAGAGATGAGTTTTAGAGGTTGCGACTGAGCAGAAAACCTAAGCCTTTGAGGAAAATGTCAAGTATTCAATATTAAAAGCCTTACTTCACTTTTAGGTTACAAGGCTGTGGAAACATTTGCTTCAGTATTTTAGCCAGGTTCCTCATCTTGCCAGCCAGCTGAATTACCCAACAACTCACTTAAGCCATGAGATATACCTGCCCACTCCTGTCCTCATCTGGCTTCAGTGAGACCTTGGCTCGTTATGTGCTGACTTAGATTTGTCTTGATTCCTTACCTGCCAATGTTAAATGTGAGCATAAGAGCAATTTTAATGGTGTGACTCTAGACCAGCTATTCTGACAGGCTGAGGTATAGTATATACCAGGGCAATAAGCAAACTTGTCCCACGGATGTGAGGATCTTAAAGTCAAGTAACGATAGAGCTACAGTAATAGAAATTGGACTTAGGGTCAGAAAACCTGAAGTAACTTCTGATGTTACTATGGGCAGTTCTGGAATCTTTGGCAAGTCACATAGATTTTATGATGATCATTTTTTTTTTATTATACTTTAAGTTTTAGGGTACATGTGCACATTGTGCAGGTTAGTTACATATGTATACACGTGCCATGCTGGTGCGCTGCACCCACCAACTCGTCATCTAGCATTAGGTATATCTCCCAACGCCATCCCTCCCCTCTCCCCCCACCCCACAACAGTCCCCAGACTGTGATATTCCCCTTCCTGTGTCCATGTGATCTCATTGTTCAATTCCCACCTATGAGTGAGAATATGCGGTGTTTGGTTTTTTGTTCTTGCGATAGTTTACTGAGAATGATGGTTTCCAATTTCATCCATGTCCCTACAAAGGACATGAACTCATCATTTTTTATGGCTGCATAGTATTCCATGGTGTATATGTGCCACATTTTCTTAATCCAGTCTATCATTGTTGGACATTTGGGTTGGTTCCAAGTCTTTGCTATTGTGAATAATGCCGCAATAAACATATGTGTGCATGTGTCTTTATAGCAGCATGATTTATAGTCCTTTGGGTATATACCCAGTAATGGGATGGCTGGGTCAAATGGTATTTCTAGTTCTAGATCCCTGAGGAATCGCCACACTGACTTCCACAATGGTTGAACTAGTTTACAGTCCCACCAACAGTGTAAAAGTGTTCCTATTTCTCCACATCCTCTCCAGCACCTGTTGTCTCCTGACTTTTTAATGATTGCCATTCTAACTGGTGTGAGATGATATCTCATAGTGGTTTTGATTTGCATTTCTCTGATGGCCAGTGATGATGAGCATTTTTTCATGTGTCTTTTGGCTGCATAAATGTCTTCTTTGGAGAAGTGTCTGTTCATGTCCTTCGCCCACTTTTTGATGGGGTTGTTTGTTTTTTTCTTGTAAATTTGTTTGAGTTCATTGTAGATTCTGGATATTAGCCCTTTGTCAGATGAGTAGGTTGCGAAAATATTCTCCCATGTTGTAGGTTGCCTGTTCACTCTGATGGTAGTTTCTTTTGCTGTGCAGAAGCTCTTTAGTTTAATTAGATCCCATTTGTCAATTTTGTCTTTTGTTGCCATTGCTTTTGGTGTTTTGGACATGAAGTCCTTGCCCACGCCTGTGTCCTGAATGGTAATGCCTAGGTTTTCTTCTAGGGTTTTTATGGTTTTAGGTCTAACGTTTAAATCTTTAATCCATCTTGAATTGATTTTTGTATAAGGTGTAAGGAAGGGATCCAGTTTCAGCTTTCTACATATGGCTAGCCAGTTTTCCCAGCACCATTTATTAAATAGGGAATCCTTTCCCCATTGCTTGTTTTTCTCAGGTTTGTCAAAGATCAGATAGTTGTAGGTATGCAGCGTTATTTCTGAGGGCTCTGTTCTGTTTCATTGATCTATATCTCTGTTTTGGTACCAGTCCATGCTGTTTTGGTTACTGTAGCCTTGTAGTATAGTTTGAAGTCAGGTAGTGTGATGCCTCCAGCTTTGTTCTTTTGGCTTAGGATTGACTTGGCAGGAGAAGGAAATAAAGGGTATTCAATTAGGAAAAGAGGAAGTCAAATTGTCCCTGTTTGCAGACGACATGATTGTTTATCTAGAAAACCCCATTGTCTCAGCCCAAAATCTCCTTAAGCTGATAAGCAACTTCAGCCAAGTCTCAGGATACAAAATCAATGTACAAAAATCACAAGCATTCTTATACACCAACAACAGACAAACAGAGAGCCAAATCATGAGTGAACTCCCATTCACAATTGCTTCAAAGAGAATAAAATACCTAGGAATCCAACTTACAAGGGATGTGAAGGACCTCTTCAAGGAGAACTACAAACCACTGCTCAAGGAAATAAAAGAGGATACAAACAAATGGAAGAACATTCCATGCTCATGGGTAGGAAGAATCAATATCGTGAAAATGCCCATACTGCCCAAGGTAATTTACAGATTCAATGCCATCCCCATCAAGCTACCAATGACTTTCTTCACAGAATTGGAAAAAACTACTTTAAAGTTCATGTGGAACCAAAAAAGAGCCCGCATGATGATCATTTTTTTAAAGATATAAAAATGAGGATAGGAACATGCCAAATACAATAATTTTTTGTGAATTAGATGAGGTGATGTCGATGGATGAGTTTTATAAACTTTGGAGCATGATGTAACTGTATAGTATTATTTGTAAAATTACTAGGCATGAGTGGCTCAGTCAGTGGCAGTCCCAGGAGCCTGCAGCCAGAATCCCTTCCCACTACTGTAGCTGGGGAAGCCAGGGTTCTGGTACTATTAGAGAGTGTGCCAAAGATGAGGTCAGAAGAATATTCCTAAAAGAGGATCATGCAATCGGTATAATCTACCACAGGATCCGAACGTGCACCTAAGTCTACAAGATCCAAGGGCATTGAGAGCCAGAGACAAGGAATTGCCATGTGATTCTAGGCAGAAAGCTGTTTAGCAGAAGGAAGCAATTGCATTTTTGTGTTTTCAGCAGAGTATTACATGTAGGTGACGGACTCATTTAAAGGGTGAATTGGAGTCTATATGTGGATTATTTCTATTTTGTAATGGGAAACGAAACCCAAATCAATCTGAAGCCAGAAGGTGTAAGGTAATGTCCAAAATTATATAAAGATCAGGGAAAAGATATTCAGATAATGGCAACTTTAAGTACCAAACACAGCCCTGAGTGCTGTATGAACAGGATAGTATGACAAAATCCTGCAGTTTCTGGAATGTACAATTAGGGGAATATGACAAGTCTACAAATAATCATCACGTGAAACAAAGAACAAATGTCAGAAAAAAGATGCCAAGTGCTCCAAGGAGCAGGGTGAGAAAGTCACTTTGGTGGTTTCAAGACTGATCAAAAAAGGTCTATAAAGGAAACCACATTTGAAATGTGTTAGAATTGGACAGATATAGCTAAGGACAAAGTGGCAAGCCCTCCAGGAAGACAGAATTATCACGACTAAATATCAAAGCTAGGGATCTGGAAGGAAGGAGCAGCCTGACTCATCTGGTTTCTGTGGGAGAAGTGCAAGACAAGTCATGAAAGATTACTCAGGATCAGAACTTTGAAGACCAAGTTCTGAACATGGCCCGTGATTTGGCAAAATACTTAGTCATTGAATGCTGAAGAGCAGGGACATCTTCAGATCACTTCTCTCCAAAAATGTGTGACTATTAACATTCTTGGCAATATTACTTCCATTATTTAGATTACTTTTATTGGTCACTACTGATGGTAGCCAACCTCCAAGATGGTCTTCAGTGATCTCTTACTCCTAGTATTTATGCCCTTGTGTGAACTCTCCCATATTGTATCAGGGTTGGTCTGCATAGCCAGCAGGATATGGCAGTAGTGATGGTTTGTCACTTCTGAGGTCAGGTTATAAAAGACTTTGTACGCTTTTGTACACTCGTGTATATCTCCCTATTCTGTTCTTCTGTTTCTGTGTGTGTGTTTGTGTGTACATGTGTCTTTCTCATCATTTGCTTTAGAGGAAACCCTCAAAAGCCATGTATGAGCTGCCCTGCGGTGGAGCCTGTAGGTCATGAGGAACTGAGGCCTCCAGCCAACATCCAGAGAGAAACCCAGGCCTTATGGCCACAGTCACATGAGCGATCTTGGGACAAGGTCCTTCAGGGCAGGGCAGTATTCAGATGAGGTGGCCCTGGCCAACTTCTTGACTACAACTCAGGAGAGACCTTGAGCCAGAGCCACCCAGTGGAGCAACTGCTGGATACCTTACCCTCAGAAACTGTGGGAGATAATAAATGATTGTTGGTTTTATCCACTACATTTTAGAATAATTTGTTACACAGCAATAGATAACTAATATACTCCATCATTCAACAAATATTTACTTATTCAGCATCTACCTGTTTCAAGAATTATATAGTTAGTTGAATAATTATTACAACTCAAGGCTTCTTGTTTTCAGATAGGATCATATTGAACTACTTTAACTTTTTTTGTTTGTTTCTTTGTTTGTTTGTTTGAGATGGAGTTTCGCTCTTTTGGCCAGGTTGGAGTGCGGTGGCGTGATCTTGGATTGCTGCAACCTCTGCCTCCCGGGTTCAAGCGATTCTCCTGCCTCAGCCTTCCGAGTAGCTGGGATTACAGGCACACGCCACCACGTCCGGTTAATTTTTGTATTTTTAGTAGACACGGGGTTTCGCCATGTTGGCCAGGCTGGTCTCAAGCTCCTGACCTCAGGTGATCCGCGCACCTCGGCCTCCCAAAGTGCAGGGATTACAGGCGTGAGCCACTGCGCCGGGCCACTCCTTTTAATTTTTAAAATAAATTATTTTCCTAGTTTCCAGCCTTCCCATGTTTTCAGCCATCTCTCATTTTGGCATATTTCCTTCCTGTATCCTACCCTCTTTCTACTGGCTAACCCCAAAGTATCCATTGCTTAAATTTAATTTCTTTTTAGAGAACTTTCCTGATATCTACAGAGAAGAGGGACTCTCTGGAATGATTCCTTTTAGCACATACTGTATCAAATTCTCTTGCTAATTGTCATCTTCCCTGTTAGTTTATAAGCTCCATGACTGTGGTTGTCCTGTCCACTGATGTATCCCTAGTATCCAGCATAGTGTCTGGCACAAGATAGCAATCCTCATACACATTTATGTATACACACACACGCACACAGAGAGAGAGAGAGAGAGAGAGATAAATTCAGCAAGTGTAATGGATGGTCACAAATTATCTGGAGTGAGCCTCACCTCTCCCAGTCCTTCCAGCTATGCTTGAGAATAGAAGATATTTCTCATGCAGGTCTCTGACGCTCTGATCCATAGTAATCCAAAGATGTCTTGGTCACATAAAGGTCCAGTTTAGTGGCCTCATGGTGATATGGACAAAGACATTATCAAGAATAGAATTCTTGACTAGGAAGCATTGAAAGATAGTTTGGGAGCAAGAGATCCAACCTTAGAGGAAACAGGCAAGCCACTGATTTCACCTGGTTTGCTTTTGTTATTTTAAAGGGCAAGAGTTTCGTAAGAATGGAACTCTAGAGGAAATTTTCATAAACTCTGAGATGGCTTTCAGCACTCAATAGCACTTCATGAGTTTTTCAGGATTTCAGCACAAAAGGGAGGAGCTTTGCCCAGAGGGTCCCAGTTGCCTGTAGACACATCTTTCCATGACCCTGAGGCTGCACTAGGATTTATATAGCCACACAAAACTGCTCTTAATGGATTTTCTTCCCCATCTTTAAGTTTTATTCTCCCTTAAGTATCAACATAGGTGTGGTGTTTCAAAGCAGTTTGTCCAGAAAGATAAACTTCTGTTGATGTGTTGAGCAAGTGATATTTGTATGTGCAGGGTTGTGTAGTCTGTGGCGGTGGTAAATAAACACAAGACTCATTTATATCCACTATGGTTTTAACCTGATGCAGGGGCTGAGGTGACCTCTGATTGTACTTCTTTCTTGCTGCTATGAGAGCAATGGAGGAAAAAGGAAGACAGACACCGTATCTCAAGCTTGCACTCAGCCCTGAGTTATGCTAATTACCATCTAGAGTTACTGGTTAAGAAAAACACCTATTGTCAAGTTGGGGCTTTGAAAGAGAAAACAATGAATATTTCTTTGGCCTTCTCCTCTTTTTGCCTCAACTAATTGGTTCACTTCTCTAATACAATCACTGGAAAGATAGATTTTTCTCCCCACTTTGTAGAATACACTGAAATCTATTTTTCTTTGTGTCCAGTAGAGTCAGCTACTCTCTAATTGTGCCTATAAATGAGTAGACAGTTAAAACATTACGTTGGGAAAGAAGTTTGTTTTTGTTTCTTTTTTTTTTTCCTCACAGCATTTTGTGGAAGACTTTTTCTCTCCCCTTTTCTTTTCCTTAGGAAATGAAGCACTATTTAGAACCTTTCACATTTCAAGTAAAAGCTTTCAAAATGAAAGGAAAAAATATTTCAAACCTCGGCATTTAAAGTCCATATGGTCTCTATTCATAGTGAACAATTAACGTGTGGTTGGCAACTGTGCTATAGAAACAGACTACCCAGCTTCTACAAACGTGGGTGGATGTCTGATGGCAGATCTAACATTTACGGCCTTCGGTGCCTCATTGCCAGAAAGGTGACATGAACAAGAGCTGAGCGTTGAAGGTGCTTGGATATTTTCAGCCAATGAAACAGGGGGAGGTGTACATGAAACACAGCTACGCAGGTGACATGTAAATTATGAGTATATATTAGCATGTGCTGACTTAATCCCTATAATCATGTTTTGACTTTTTGAGTAATCATCAATGCAACAAGTTAGGCATTTTATTTTGAATAAAAGTAATGATATTCCAACAGTAACTCTAATTCCAAGTTACCCCATTCACTTTAACGCATAAAGTGAGAGTACCAAAAGCCAGCCTAATTTACATAGGCCCTGGAAATTCAACCAGATCTAAGCTGGCCTGGAACATTTGTATGCTGGCTCCACCAACAGTCTATTCACATAAGGAACTGGGCACTCACATGGTCATCACAACATAAAGGAAGAAAAAAATCCAAGGCACACAATACTTGCTGCAAAATAAATGAGAGTTTACTATGTGCCAGGCATTGCTTAAAGAGCTGAGGATATTGAAATAATGGATTATTCTCCCTGGCCACCCTGAAGTCACTCAGTGTAGAAACATGCAGTTATTCTTCAGTGCGTTAAGGTCTCTGATGGAGAAAAACATGAGGTAGAAGGTGAATCCAATCCCAAGGGGGTTAGGTGGGATTATGCTGGAGGTTTTAAACAGAGCCCTGAATACGAGTGGATGTAGAGAAGTAAATAATAGGGAGAAGACGTCCCTGCAAGGTTTTTCCCTTTTGTCACTCTAGGTTATCCAGTCATGTCTGTGCCTCATCCTTCATATAACAATAACTGCATCACAGGTATAGACTGAGAGCTCTGTTTTCCGCAGTTATATGGACTCCTGCAGACTGCTCTTGCAACCCTGAAAGAGAAAATGAGGACTTGGCTTTGTTTCTTCTTAGTCGTATGCCATAAGGCAACGTGCCTAATTTTGCCCTCTATAGGGTGAAGCACTGTAAGAAAGGAGTCAGCTGACACAGGGACACTCACAGCAGAAGCATCTTTGCTCAGTCCAGTGGGAACCGTGGTTTGGCTGCAGTGTGGGAGGTAATGTTCACAGCATTGCTCACATGGAAACCAGCCCTGCTTTTTAATAGCTTCCTCTTGGATTTAAATTTGGTCTAGACCTTGTTATCCATTTCCAAGTGTTCACACCTGTTTTTACTCTTAGACAATGTCTTTATTTCTCCTTTATTCTGTAACCTACAAGTGCAGCCAGGCATCCCTCCTCTACCACATGTCCCACCTGGGTCAGTGACATTGGCCATGGCTGACCTAACAAATTACCACAAGCTTAGTGGCTTAAAGCAAGACTCATTTATTATCTCACAGTTGTGTATGTTAGAACAGAAAGAGGACACACTGGGCTAAAATCAAGGTGTCAGCAGGGCTGTGTTCCTTACTAGAGGCTTTGGGTACAAATCCACTTCCTAACTCATTCAGGTTGTTGGCAGAATTTAGTTCCATGTTGCAGAACTAAGGTCCCTGTTCCCTTGCTAGCTGTTGGCTCAGGGTCATTCTCAGCATCTAGAGTCTGCCTAAATCCCTGGATTATGGCCGCATCCATCTCCTAAACTGGGACTCATTGGCCCAATCCTTCTGATGTGTCAAATCTTTCTGATCTTCTTTTCTTTATGCTTTTTCTTTCCTGTTACTCTTCTGCTGTATCTCTGTTTGCGGCCAAAGACGGTTCTATGCTTTCAAGGGTCCATGTGATTAGATTCAATTTACTCATATAATCCAGGATAATCTTCCTATTTTAAGGTCAGTAACCTTGATTTTATCTGCAGAGAACTCTTTTACTTTGTAAAGTAACCTATTTACAAGATCAAGAGATTAGGGTATGGACATCTTTGAGAGACATTCTTATGCCTAACACATCCCCAATTTTGGAAATCAGACAGTTGGAACATCCAAGCTCCTAGGTCCTGCTGGAATTACTAAAAATGTCCTGAACAAAATGTGTATGACTTTTTCTCTGGTAATATCTCAAGTTTGCAACATGCTTTGGCAAACTATTATGAAGATGAGCAAGATATGTTTGAAAAGCCGCTAGCCTAGAGCCTGGCACAAACTCAGTTCTCAGAATATATTAATTTCCTTTTCCCATTCTTGCACTTGGCATTCCCAGAGAGAGTACCATGGTGTGACTTTGAAGTTATAAAACTGATCCTACAAGCTGCACTCACAAATCAGCCTCAAGATTATTATAGCGTGGCACAGACAGAAGAGTATAACAAATTCAAGCTGAGCATCAAGATTCTATCAATCCTATTAGTTACTTGGCTGAAAGTAATGTTTTTCTCCTTAAGTTCTGAAAACCCATATATTATCTATCTATAAGGTTATAGGATGCAAATAGTGACTTGATGGCCTCAGAGAAGAAGGAAGGCCCAAGTTAATTGGCTTCTTACCAAATAATACCTCCTTGTCCTTAAGTCCCCCATAAATCAGATATATTAGGGGAAGAAAGAATTTCTTCTTTCCTCATCCCTAATATACCCATGTAAGCCTGGAATTCCCCTTTCTTTCGTTTTGGCCTAAGTCATACCTATTCTTAACTCTATACCTACATTTTGGAAAAATGAAACACACACAAACACTCATATACACACATCCTTTCTCTGATAGATTCTGCAATGAATACTTCGTCTGTAAAAGCTCCTTTCCTGTAGATACTACTGTTTATCGTTTATATGTTGATATCAGGTTAGAGGTTTCAGGGTCCATGTTAGAGATTCCAGACTTCTCTCCTTCATAATCTATCCCTAAACCCAGCACACAATATAAGCTCAATGAATTTCAGATGATGGCATGGTTTGTTGCTGAAACTTTATGCATTCATCATTTGAACCTCCTAAATGTAATGTAAAAAATTACAATTTATTTTCTTCTAATTAACTTATATCTTAAAATCAAGATCAGGCACTTGTGCTACCATTTTCTCTTGCATTCAAAGGGCGGACATCATTCTTGATGTACGTTCTACATACTACACATATTACACAGATACAGAGTCATCTGCAACACAGCCCTCAAAGCAAATCTCCAATCAAACAAAATTGGCAATGCAATAAAACCTATTTGCCAAACCTTACCCAGCATAACACCTAAGATTTTACAAGAATGGTAAATATTTATTAAAATGAATGAGTAAACTGTTAGCGCTAAGAAGAGCTTAAGAAAACATGACTACTAAGTGGAATGTGAGATCCTAGACAGGATTTTGGAAGAGAAAGAAGGACGTAGATAACTAAAGAAATCCAAATAAAGCAGACTTCAGTAAATAATAAGGTATCATTATAATAATAATAAATGTACCATACTACAATGGTAAACATAATATAACATGTTACTAATAAGAGAAGCTGTGTGTGCATATATGGGGATTGTCTACTGTCTTCACAATAATTCTCTAAGTCTGAAGCTCTTCAGAACTAAAAAGGTAACTTAGAAAATTTAAAAGGAAAGAAAATACATTCTGAAAAAAAAAATGAGTCAGTATGAATCTAGAAGCCTTAATCAATATTGTGACTATGAAATGAAAGCAAAACTGAAATTTTTACTAACGGTTTTCGTTTTGGTAATTGCCTGTATTTTCTGAACCTTCTTTTTTTTTTTTTTTTTTACTTAACAACAAAAGATAAAACAATACAAAGACATTAAAATTTATTCACTATGAAAAGGGATTTGATTAGGCAGTAGTAGTCTAAAGTTAAAGTTTCTGGTGAAAAAACTATATTCGTATAGATGTTTAAATTTCCTTATGCTTTCCTATAAGTTGCATTTTTCAGTATGTATGAGCTGATAATAAATGGCAACTATTGCAATGCATAAAGCATGGAACTGTATCACATATATTTTTACTCTGTTATCCTTCTTCCAGTGATTCTGGAGCACCCAACATGTGCCTGCCAAATATTCTCGTTGATGGGAATCCTTGTCCTTTAATTCAAGCACAGCTATTCACTTAGCCAAAGGTAACTGAATTTTAAACATACAGAAAGAAGTAAACAAACTGAAACTACTAGGAGACAAAACATTTATATAAACTCTGAACTTGTTTTTTTTTAAACTAAAAATGCAAAATGAAACTTATTTAATTTTAAAACAGAAGTCCAAATTGTGGAATCTGTGTTTATTAAGGACCAAAGTAGGAAAGACACAGAAAGAAGACATCACCCCATTAGTTAACCCCACTACAGATAGTGCTGTGTTTCATTATATGGTTAGCATCTTTGTCTGAACAGGGACATTCTAGACATAGCCTCTCAAGAGGTCCCTGAAAATAAATTGCACACAGGCTTGTGGAAGGGATCTTCACAAGCAAGTGTTAGGAAATTTTGGTGGATAAGAACCAAAACTCTGGGAAAAGGCTTGCATTAGTCAGGGGCAGTCGGAAATGCCTGAAAACTCATGAGGAAAGTGATTCTCTTCACTTCCCTACATGCTAGAAGCTTGGATGATTCACAGAAGATTCTGATAAGCATCCAGTCAGCTGGCTTCAGATCCAAGCCAGACTTTTCTGAAGTTCCCGAGGTGCATTCATTCATGCTCATTATGTTGTAAACAAGCGTAGATGAAAGGCACTTACCAAACTGTTTTAAGAACATATCTTGGTGCTTATTGTCAGTCACTAATAAATAAACAGTGGCATTCCTTTCTTTGGATAAATGAGGGCTTTGCATCCACTAGCTCAAGCCAGGAATCTAAAGTGATCCTCATTCTTTCTATTATAGAAAGAAAAAAATGAGCCAAGAAATACAGGCGAGGCACCCGTCCTTGAATATGGGGACATGTCCACCAGATTTGAAATTCTCTCTCGTTTACAATGCATCTGCAAGAAAAACCATGCACGGGGTTGAACTTGGGTTTAAACTTCTCTCTCACCTATGGGGGAGTATAGTCTGGCCTCATTAGCACCATTAAATCAGCCACAAATCCTGTCCCCAAAGTCCCAAAATTATCTGTTTACATCCGGGGAGAAAATCACAGTGTTTTGTCAGTAGTCATAACAGAATGCTAAGCAGAGATTTGGGGCTCCCCTAGGCAAACAGGACAAGGAGAGAGGTATTGGCCTCTTGCCTACAAACACAAGCATAAATAGCATCACATGGGAGCAGCGCCGTCCTCTGGAGCTGATCACTAATTCATCCAAGGTGGCTGCAATTGTCACTCAGAAAGAAAATGGATTTCTTTTCTTCCCGTTGCTTCAGACATGATCCACGTTTGACATCTGTGATCTCCTGTGTTTTAATTTTTATAAGCTGCTTGGCACTAGCAGAAATGTTAATCCTTTAAAAAGAAAACTTCAGGCTTTTTATTTCCAGCAACCCAAGTGAATAGTAATAAAACATCTTCGGAGCACAGACACTGAGCCCCAGCACTCCCACCTACCCTTGATTTTGACCTCCAGGGTTCACAATGCCAGGCAAGACAGGAGGGAAAAGGGGCTGGGGCAGGGGAATGGCGGAGAAGTGGGGAGATCAATGTTCTATATCCTTCCATTGAGGAAAGAAAAGAGAAAATGATGAGAAAAGAACATTTAAGACAGAATCGCATATATTTATACATCTACGTGAGGCTCTGGAGGTACAGAAATGAATGAAGTATCATCAGTACCATACATGAATTCAGTCTAGTGAAAGGAAGAAAAACATGCAAACCAGTGATCTCAACCTGCTTCTCAAAGTGCTATGAGATGCCAGAGAAATGGCTTAGCTTTGCCTGAGGATCTCAGGACAGGTTTTCTAGAAGACGGTCAGGTGAAGCAGGAGAGAAGGGTCTGAGAAAGGCTAGCAAGGACAAAGAAAGGCAAGATAAACACAAAAATCACATGTTCTCACTCATATGTGAGAGCTAAAACAAAAGTGGAAGTGGAGGTAGAGAGTAGAATGTTGATTACCAGAGGCTGGGAAACGAAGCAGGGAGGGGTTGATGGAGAAAAGTTGGTTCATGGCTACAAAATTACAATTAAATAGAAAGAATAAATTCTAGCATTTGATAGTATGGTAGGAAAATTATAGTTAACCATAATTTATTGTATATTTCAAAAATAGAAGAAAAGAATTATGATGTTCCCAACACAAAAGATAAATACTGAAGATGGAGGATATCCCAATTAACCTTAGTTTGATTACTTCTTGTATATATGTATCAAAATATCACATGTACCCCCAAAGTATGTACAACTAAGATGTATCAATAAAAAATGTTTTGTTTTTGTTTAATTATACGTTAAGTTTTAGGGTACATGTGCACAACGTGCTGGTTATTTACATATGTATACACGTGCCACGTTGGTGTACTGCACCCAGTAACTCCTCATTTAACATTAGGTATATCTCCAAATGCTATCCCTCCCACCCTCCCCCCACCCCACAACAGGCCCCAGTGTGTGATGTTCCCCTTCCTGTGTCCAAGTGTTCTCATTGTTCACTTCCCACCTATGAGTGAGAACATGCGGTATTTGGTTTTTTGTCCTTGCGATAGTTTGCTGAGAATGATGGTTTCCAGCTTCATCCACATCCCTACAAAGGACATGAACTCATCGTTTTTTATGGCTGCATAGTATTCCATGGTGTATATATGCCACATTTTCTTAATCCAATCTATCGTTGGACATTTGGCTTGCTTCCAAGTCTTTGCTACTGTGAATAGTGCCACAATAAACATACATGTGCATGTGTCTTTATAGCAACATGATTTATAATCCTTTGGGTATATAACCAGTAATCGGATTGCTGGGTCAAATGGTATTTCTAGTTCTAGATCCCTGAGGAATCGCCACACTGACTTCCAAAATGGTTGAACTAGTTTACGGTCCCACCAACAGTGTAAAAGTGTTCCTATTTCTCCTCATCCTCTCCAGCACCTGTTGTTTCTTGACTTTTTAATGATCGCCATTCTAACTGGTGTGAGATGGTATCTCATTGTGGTTTTGATTTGCATTTCTCTGATGGCCAGTGATGATGAGCATTTTTTCATGTCTTTTGCCTGCGTAAATGTCTTCTTTTGAGAAATGTCTGTTCGTATCCTTTGCCCACTTTTTGATGGGGTTGTTTGTTTTTTTCTTGTAAATTTGTTTGAGTTCCTTGTAGATTCTGAATATTAGCCCTTTGTCAGATGAGTAGATTGCAAAAATTTTCTCCCATTCTGTAGGTTGCCTGTTCACTCTGTTGGTAGTTTCTTCTGCTGTGCAGAAGCTCTTTAGCTTAATTAGATCCCATTTGTCAATTTTGGCTTTTGTTGCCATTGCTTTTGGTGTTTTAGACATGAAGTCCTTACCCATGCCTATGTCCTGAATGGTAATGCCTAGGTTTTCTTCTAGGGTTTTAATGGTTTGGGGTCTAACATTTAAGTCCTTAATCCATCTTGAATTAATTTTTGTAGAAGGTGTAAGGAAGGGATCCAGTTTCAGCTTTCTACATATGGCTAGCCAGTTTTCCCAGATCCTTTCCCCATTTCTTGTTTTTGTCAGGTTTGTCAAAAATCAGAAGGTTGTAGATATGCAGCATTATTTCTGAGGGCTTTGTTCTGTTCCATTGGTCTATATCTCTTTTTTGGTACCAGTACCGTGCTGTTTTGGTTACTGTAGCCTTGTAGTAGAGTTTGAAGTCAGGTAGCGTGATGCCTATAGCTTTGTTCTTTTGGCTTAGGATTGACTTGGCAATGCGGGCGCTTTTTCGGTTCCATATGAACTTTAAAGTAGTTTTTTCCAATTCTGTGAAGAAAGTCATTGGTAGCTTGATGGGGATGGCACTGAATGTATAAATTACCTTGGGCAGTATGGCCATTTTCACAATATTGATTCTTCCTACTCATGAACATGGAATGTTCTTCCATTTATTTGTATCCTCTTTTATTTCCTTGAGCAGTGGTTTGTAGTTCTCCTTGAAGAGGTCCTTCACATCCCTTGTTGGATTCCTAGGTATTTTATTCTCTTTGAAGCAACTGTGAATGGGAGTTCACTCATGATTCGGCTCTCTGTTTGTCTGTTATTGGTGTATAAGAATGCTTGTGATTTTTGCACATTGATTTTGTATCCTGAGACTTTG
Source organism: Gorilla gorilla gorilla (assembly GCF_029281585.2). Taxonomy (NCBI): domain Eukaryota; kingdom Metazoa; phylum Chordata; class Mammalia; order Primates; family Hominidae; genus Gorilla; species Gorilla gorilla. The sequence goes on from NC_073240.2 coordinate 88,455,182, forward strand.
CTGAAGTTTCCTATCAGCTTAAGGAGATTTTGGGCTGAGACAATGGAGTTTTCTAGATACACAGTCATGTCATCTGCAAACAGGGACAATTTAACTTCCTCTTTTCCTAATTGAATACACTTTATTTCCTTCTCCTGCCTGATTGCCCTGGCCAGAACTTCCAACACTATGTTGAATAGGAGTGGTGAGAGAGGGCATCCCTGTCTTGTGCCAGTTTTCAAAGGGAATGCTTCCAGTTTTTGTCCATTCAGTATGATATTGGCTGTGGGTTTGTCATAGATAGCTATTATTATTTTCAGATACATCCCATCAATACCTAATTTATTGAGAGTTTTTAGCATGAAGGGTTGTTAAATTTTAACAAAGGCCTTTTCTACATCTATTGAGATAATCATGTTTTTTTGGTCATTGGTTCTGTTTATATGCTGGATTGTGACTTTTGATTTGCATATGTTGAACCAGCCTTGCATCCCAGGGATGAAGCCCACTTGATCATGGTGGATAAGCTTTTTGATGTGCTGCTGGATTCGGTTTGCCAGTATTTTATTGAGGATTTTTGCAACGATGTTCATCAGGGATATTGGTCTAAAGTTCTCTTTTTTTGTTGTGTCTCTGCCAGGCTTTGGTATCAGGATGATGCTGGCCTCATATAATGAGTTAGGGAGGATTCCCTCTTTTTCTATTGATTGGAATAGTTTCAGAAGGAATGGTACCAGCTCCTCCTTGTACCTCTAGTAGAATTCAGCTGTGAATCCGCCTGGTCCTGGACTTCTTTTGGTTGGTAAGCTATTAATTATTGCCTCAATTTCAGAGCCTGTTATTGGTCTATTCAGAGATTCAACTTCTTCCTGGTTTAATCCTGGAAAGGTGTATGTATGGGTCAAGGAATTTATCCATTTCTTCTAGATTTTCTAGTTTATTTGCGTAGAGGTGTTTATAGTATTCTCTGATTGTAGTTTGTCTTTCTGTGATGTCAGTGGTGATATCCCGTTTATCATTTTTTATTGTGTCTCTTTGATTCTTCTCTCTCTTCTTCTTTATTAGTCTTGCTGGCGGTCTATCAATTTTGTAGATCTTTTCAAAAAAACAGCTCCTGGATTCATTGAGTTTTTGAAGGGTTTTTTGTGTCTCTATCTCCTTCAGCTCTGCTCTGATCTAAGTTATTTCTTGCCTTCTGCTAGCTTTTGAATGTGATTGCTCTTGCTTCTCTCGTTCTTTTAATTGTGATCTTAGGGTGTCAATTTTATATCTTTCCTACTTTCTCTTGTGGGCATTTAGTGCTATAAATTTCCCTGTACACACTGCTTTGAATGTGTCCCAGAGATTCTGGTATGTTGTGTCTTTGTTCTCGTTGGTTTCAAAGAACATCTTTATTTCTGCCTTCATTTCATTACGTACCCAGTAGTCATTCAGGAGCAGGTTGTTCAGTTTCCATGTAGTTGAGCAGTTTTGAGTGATTTCTTAATCCTGAGTTCTAGTTTGATTACACTGTGGTCTGAGAGACAGTTTGTTATAATTTCTGTTCTTTTACATTTGCTGAGGAGTGCTTTACTTCCAACTGTGTGGTCAAATTTGGAATAAGTGTGGTGTGGTACTGAGAAGAATGTATATTCTGCTGATTTGTGGTGGAGAGTTCTGTAGATGTCTATTAGGTCCACTTGGTGCAGAGCTGAGTTCAATTCCTGGATATCCTTGTTAACTTTCTGTCTCACTGATCTGTCTAATGTTGACAGTGGGGTGTCAAAGTCTCCCATGATTATTGTGTGGGAGTCTAAGTCTCTTTGTAGGTTTCTAAGGACTTGCTTTATGAATCTGGGTGCTCCTGTATTGGGTGCATATATATTTAGGACAGTTAGCTCTTCCTGTTGAATTGATCCCTTTACCACTATGTAATGGCCTTGTCTCTTTCGATCTTTGTTGGTTTAAAGTCTGTTTTATCAGAGACTAGGATTGCAACCCCTGCCTTTTTTTGCTGCCCATTTTGTTGGTAGATCTTCCTCCATCCCTTTATTTTGAGCCTATGTGTGTCTCTGCACATGAGATGGGTTTCCTGAATACAACACACTGATGGGTCTTGACTCTTTATCCAATTTGCCAGTCTGTGTCTTTTAATTGGAACATTTAGCCCATATACATTTAAGGTTAATATTGTTATGTGTGAATTTGATCCTGTCATTATGATGTTAGCTGGTTATTTTGCTCGTTGGTTGATGCAGTGTCTTCCTAGCCTTGATAGTCTTTACAATTTGGCATGTTTTTGCAGTGGCTGGTACCAGTTGTTCCTTTCAATGTTTAGTGCTTCCTTCAGGAGCTCTTGTAGGGCAGTCCTGGTGGTGACAAAATCTCTCAGCATTTGCTTGTCTGTAAAGTATTTTATTTCTCCTTCACTTATGAAGCTTAGTTTGGCTGGATATGAAATTCTGGGTTGAAAATTATTTTCTTTAAGAATGTTGAATATTGGCCCACACTCTCTTCTGGCTTGCAGAGTTTCTGCCAAGAGATCAGCTGTTAGTCTGACGGGCTTCCCTTTGTGGGTAACCCGACCTTTCTCTCTGGCTGCCCTTAAAAGTTTTTCCTTCATTTCAACTTTGGTGAATTCGACATTATGTGTCTTGGAGTTGTTCTTCTCAAGGAGTATCTTTGTGGCATTCTCTGTATTTCCTGAATGTGAATGTTGGGGAAGTCCTCCTGGATAATATCCTGCAGAGTGTTTCCCAACTTGGTTCCATTCTCCCCGTCACTTTCAGGTACACCAATCAGACATAGATTTGGTCTTTTCACATAGTCCCATATTTCTTGGAGGCTTTGTTTGTTTCTTTTTATTCTTTTTTCTCTAAACTTCCCTTCTCGCTTCATTTCATTCGTTTGATCTTCCATCACTGATACACTTTCTTCCAGTTCATCGAATTGGCTACTGAAGCTTGTGCATTCGTCACGTAGTTCTCATGCCTTGGTTTTCAGATCCATCAGGTCCTTTAAGGCCTTCTCTGCATTGGTTATTCTAGTTAGCCATTCATCTAATTTTTTTCAAGGTTTTTAACTTCTTTGCGATGGGTTCTAACTTCCTCCTTTAGCTCGGAGTAGTTTGATCATCTGAAGCCTCCTTCTCTCAACTCGTCAAAGTCATTCTTTGTCCAGCTTTGTTCTGTTGCTGGTGAGGAGCTGCATTCCTTTGGAGGAGGAGAGGCGCTCTGATTTTTATAGTTTCCAGTTTTTCTTCTCTGTTTTTTTCCCATCTTTGTGGTTTTATCTACCTTTGGTCTTTGATGATGGTGACGTACAGATGGGGTTTTGGTGTGGATGTCCTTTCTGTTTGTTCATTTTCCTTCTAACAGTCAGGACCCTCAGCTGCAGGTCTATTGGAGTTTGCTGGAGGTCTGCTCCAGACCCTGTTTGCCTGGGTATGAGCAGCAGATGCTGCAGAACAGAGGATATTGGTGAACAGCAAATGCTGCTGCCTGATCATTCCTCTGGAAGTTTTGTCTCAGAGGAGTACCTGGCCATGTGAGGTGTCAGTCTGCCCCTAATGGGGAGTGCCTCCCAGTTAGGCTACTTGGGGGTCAGGGACCCACTTGAGGAGGCAGTCTGTCCTTTCTCATATCTCCAGCTGCGTGCTGGGAGAACTACTACTCTCTTCAAAGCTGTCAGACAGGGACATTTAAGTCTGCAGAGGATTCTGCTGCCTTTTGTTTGGCTATGTCCTGCCCCAGAGGTGGAGTCTACAGAGGCAGGCAGGCCTCCTTGAGCTGAGTGGGCTCCACCCAGTTCAGGTTCCCAGCTGCTTTGTTTACCTACTCAAGCCACAGCAATGGAGGGTACCCCTCCCCCAGCCTCGCTGCCGCCTTGCAGTTTGATCTCAGACTGCTTTGCTAGCATTGAGCGAGGCTCTGTTGGTGTAGGACCCTCCGAGCCAGGTGCGAGATATAATCTCCTTGTGTGACATTTGCTAAGACCATTGGAAAAGTGCAGTATTAGGGTGGAAGTGACCCGATTTTCCAGGTGCCATCTGTCACTCCTTTCTTTGACTAGGAAAGGGAATTCCCTGACCCCTTGCGCTTCCCAGGTGAGGCAATGCCTCGCCCTGCTTTGGCTTACGCTCGGTGTGCTGCACCCACTGTCCTGCACCCACTTTCCGACAATCCCCAGTGAGATGAACCCAGTACCTCCGTTGGAAATGCAGAAATCGCCCATCTTCTGCATCGCTCATGCTGGGACCTGTAGACTGGAGCTATTCCTATTCGGCCATCTTGGTTCCACCCCCGTTTTATTTTGTTTTTAAGATGGAGTCTTGCTCTGTTGCCCAGGCTGGAGTGCAGTGGCATGATCTCGGCTCATTGCAACCTCCTCTTCCCAGGTTCAAGCAATTATCCTGCCTCAGCCTTCCGAGTAGCTGGGATTATAGGTGCCCACCACCACGCCCAGCTAATTTTTGTATTTTTAGTAAGGATGGGGTTTCCCCATGTTGGCCAGGCTGGTCTTGAACTCCTGACTTCAAGTGATCTGCCTGCCTCTGCCTCCCAGAGTGCTGGGATTACAGGTGTAAACCACCATGCCCAGCCAAAAATGTTTTTTTAAAAGAACAAAGAAAGGTACAGTAAACAGCACAAGAGTATTTATCAAGGCATAAAGTACTCGGTGAAGGGGAGATATGTTGCTGAAGCAGACCACCTAATAAAGACCCAACTTTTAGGAAGGTCTCACTGAAAATGAGCGCCTGAAAATCTGCTTTATGGCAGCCTGGAGGGAGATACAACATGACAGGATCGAGTAGAAGGGTAAGTAGATTTACCCACTGAGAAACTAGGCAGCTTTCCAGCTTGTGATATTAAGGGTGCTCCTCTAGCCGTCCATGCAGACACTGGTCCAGCCTCGACACTGACATTCCTACTTACAGCGTTCCCCAATAATATCCGGAAACTGTGTTAAAAATGATGATTCCTGGAACCTACTTAATTAGAGCAGGGGACCCAGGAATTTGTATTTTTTAAAATTCTCCCATGATATTCACATACTCATAAAATCCAAAGAACCACTTCCCATGATACTATTTAAGTCATTGAATATGCAAATTCACATTTTATTTGGAAGCACTGAATACATCATTAGGCCTTCATTTGGTTTGTGTTACAGGTGGCCAGCAGGCCAATGGAGGCTCTTTAACTGTGGTTCGGAACCTAGAGGAGTGACAGCTCCTGGGTAACTTCAGCTACTCAGTTTTGCAAGGGGAGTCATATGAAAGGGATCTTATTTACAGAGCACCCACAGAGTGCTAAGAAGGAGTAGCACTGTAACAAAATCAATGAAGAAAAAAGAGGGCTCAAAGAGGACAATATTCAAAGACATAATCATCTTATGACATTTCATAACATATCAAAATGTTCTCATGCCTCTTATTCCCTTTACAATTCCTAATACCAGTAGCCCAATGGCATGGCCATTACTATCCCTGTTTTACACCTGATGATTATAAAATTGGATATTTTAAGTGACTTATATATGCCCTGCCCACCCTACAAATAAAGTATGTGCTAGCATGCCAGAATGCAGATGAGAATCTAGATTTGTTTTTCTCCAAATCATGTCTATTCTTTGTATCATCAACGGACAATTTTCTTTTTTATTCATTCTTTATTTATAATTGACACAAAATATTTTTATATCTTTATGGGTACAGTATGATGTTTCCATGTATATATACATTATATAATGACCAAATCAAGGTTATTGCCATATTAATCACGTTAAACCTTATCATTTCTTTGTGGTAGTAACATTCAAAATCTTCTCTATCTTGAAATATACACTACATCATTATTTGCTGTAATTAACCTACTGGTAATAGAACACCAGAAGTTATTCTTCCTGTCTAACTGTATCTTTGTACCTGTTGACCAACCTCTTCAGGTCACCCCTTCTCCCCACCCTCCCTAGTCTCTGGTAACCACTATTCCACTCTCTACTTCTAAGAAATCAATGTTTATAGATTCCATATGTAAGTGACATTATCTGGTGTTTGTCTTTCTGTCTGTGCCTGGCTTATTTCATTTAACATAATGTCCATCAGGTTCATCCCTGTCACCACAAAAGACAGGATTTTATTCTGTTTTATGGCTGAATAGTATTCCCAGGTATGTATATGTACATATATACATATATATACACATATATATGCACACATACATATGTATATATATACCACATTTTCTTCATCCATTCATCTGTAGATGAATATTTAGGTTGAATCCATATCTTGGCAATTGTGAATAATGCTCCAGCAAACATGGGAGTGCAGATATCTTTTTGATATACTGATTTTTTTTCTTTAGCTATATACCTAATGATGGGATTTCTAGATCTCCATTTTGCAAATGGAGATTTGTTCCTACCAATGCATGAATTTTAGGAAGCTTGGGAGCATAGGCTTTCTACATCATATGGTAGTTCTATTTTTAATTTTTTGAGGAACTTTCATACTGTTTTCCATAATGGCTGTAGTAATTTACATTCCCACAAATAGTGCATAAGAGTTCCCCTTTGTCCACACCCTTGCCAGTATTTATTAATATTTTTTGTCTTTTTTTTAAGTCATTCTAACTAGGGTGAGGTGATATCTCATTGTGGTTTTAATTTGCACTTCACTGATGATTAGTGATGTTGAGCATTTTTATATATATTTGTTAGATCAGTGGCCCATTTTCAATGGGCACTTTTTACTGCTTCCATTTTCTTTCTTTTAGAAATAGTTCTAACCATCTCAATTTGAAGATGTTCGCTCTTTGCATATTTCCATAATAATAATAATGATCGTCATTGTAATAATAACTACCACATATTGAGTGATTGAAATTATTCTACCCAGTTACAAAATGTTTTAAAATGCATTATCTAATTTAATTCTCATAACAACCTTGTGTAGTCAGTTCCATATTTTGAAGACAAACAGAAGCTCAGAGAGAACAAGTAACTTGTCCTGGGTTCACAGTTCTTTAAAGAGGCAGCTGCCACTGGGAAATAGGTGTGCCTGACCCCAAGGCCTATGCCCATGGCCACAGTGACATTTTCCCTTTTCTTATGTTAATCTCCCTTCTGGGAAATCATGTCAATAACTAGGTTGCCTTCAAGGAAACACATTTTTTTTCTAGTTTAGGCTGTAAAATATGAAATACATTGTTAATGAGAACAGAGCAGTGTAAGATATAAATCTTGAATAAATTACAAGCTCGTAGCTGCCTGTAACAGTGTTGCAAATGGAGATTTTTTCCTACCAATGCATGAGTTTTATGAAGCCTAGGAATGAAAAGTGGAGACAACTTTGTCTTTGGACTAGGGGCTGATCTATGGAGAGAACCAAGTAGTAAACCTCTTCCTGCGTACTGGTGGATATGCCTAGTGTAAAATGCCTCCACCAGCACTCATATCCCTGTTCATACACCATAAACGAGGTCCTTCTTTTTAAATCAATTAGCCGGCACCGAGAACAGGCAGAAGGGAGTGTGCAGCTATGCCAACTGGCTGGGGAGTAGCTCATCTTTCTGGTTTGCTGTGCTGGGTAGATAGGATGAGGAGATTAATGCTGGTGAGGATATAAGTCTTACTCCATATCACTTGTTCATTCTGATTCTATCAGGAGAGAGTTGGGTGCAGCTGTGGCTGGGGGCATAGCATGAGGAGGGGAGAAGCATACTTTGGGCTAGGCCAGGGCTGGAGTTAATTAGACAATCAGTGTAATAGGAGACCACTAGTTGCTTTCTCTGAAGCTGCACCTGTGATTTATTGAACCTTGGCTTTGAACCCCAAACGTATCTTTCCAGCATGTTGGCTCATTTCTGAGTTTTCTCTACTAGCACCTCCATTTAACATTTGAGTAGTATTTTTCATCCTTTTTCATTATGCCTAATAGGAAACATCACAGTCAGAACTTGAAATGTTACTGTAGTTCCACTGAACCAATAGCTTTCCCCTCCCTCCCTTTTCTTCCTAGTTTCCTTTTCACTCTTTTCTCTTTTTGTCTTAAAAAACAATTGGTGGATACGTGAGGAAACAGAAGTTCATAGACATCAATCTGTTAGCAACAGAATGAGGATTACAATGCAGATCTCAGCTTTGTGTTCCTTGACACTGTGTGGACAGTTGCTCTGTTCACTATTCTTCTTACTGGTGCTAAATCTATTTTTAACTAGATCCCCATTGCATTTTGAGTGTGCAGCTCATGTTAGTGACAAAAATGATGGAGACAATGAGAGCAGTCCTCTTTGAAGCAAGCATTGCAATCCACAATCCAGGAAGAGTAGAAATGTGGCCTGGAGGATCAAGTCTTAATTCCACAGTCACAAGCACTCCTGCCGGAACCGTTGTTGTTATTTTACAACCAACATTAATACTCTTGGGGAATATTCGGTTGCCTGGAAACAGAAGCCCATCATAGAATTCATTAATATTCAGCCAGTATGCTTTTATGAGCCTTATTGTATGAATTTTCTCCTTTGATCCTAATTAACAGGTAAATATCATCAAATGAAACATTTTCAAGAATTTATGGATCTGAGTTTGGATTTTCAATTTTCTCTTTCTATTCCCAACTTCCCTGTGATTAGGTTACTTTTCCTGAATTCTTATGCTGATTAAGAAAGCAAATGACATAGAATATGTTCCTTGAGAAGGAAAAGAAGCTTAGGCAATGTTCCTTAATTTGGTGTGGGGTGGGGGTAAAATCTACCAATTTAAGGAAGAATTGTTAGCACTTATTTCAACTCTATAGAAGCAGACCTAACATTCTGGCCAGAATTGAAGCTATATCTTGTGACTCTGAATTAAATTTATGGATGTCACCAATGTTTTCCTACATGAATGGTTAAGGTAAGAAAATGCATCAGGTAATAGCATGTAGGTAGAGAAGGTGCTAGTAGCAATTCTTAGACAACTGCTTTCAAGGTTTACCATTGCAGCTCTTTGTTTACCTTAGCCAAAAGACATTCTTCAGATGGTGCTATTGTTAGAACTGTATCCCCCAAAAAAAGTTATGCTGAAGTCCTCATCCCCAGTACCTGTGAATGCAATATTTATTTAGAAAGAGTCTTTGCAGAGGTAATCAACTTGGGATGAGGTCATTAGAGTAGGTCCTAATCCAATAAAACCGGTGTCCTTATAAGAAAGGGAGAAGCAACATGGAGATAGAGACACAGGGGAGAATACCATGTGATGAGGAGGCAGAGATGTAGAGATACATCCAGATGCGTATATATCTAGATATGCACCTGCAAGACAAAAGAATGCCAAGGATTGCCACCAACACTAGAAGCTGAGAATGGCATGAAACAGATTCTCCCCCAGAGCCTTCACAGAGAGGATGGCCCTGCCAACACCTTAATTTCAGACGTTTAACCTCCAGAGCTATGACAGAATAAATTTCTGCTTTTTTAATAAATCTATCCAGTTTGTGAGAATTTATTATGATCACCGTAGGAAATTAATACAGTTGGAAAATCACCACATTTTAAATGATTTCAATATTGGCTTTATCCATAAATACTGAAATTATCAAGTTTCATAGAAGAGTTCTAATAACAGAATCTATGACTGAACTTTCTGATCCAACACAGAAAATAGAAGTACTGCCAAATCTTGACAGAGACTCTTTCTGATAAATTTCATTAACAGAAGCTACACAGAATCTATATTCTAAAAGGCATATTCAGGAGGATTTGGTTTTTGTAAATACAGTCCTTAGGAAATAAAGCCATTAGAAAGTTGAAAACAAACAGACAAACAAAAACTACCTGGTTAAGATGTATACTTCATTTTCCTTTACATTGTTTTATCCTAAAGATTTTGGTTGGAGACATCATTAATTCACTCATTTATTTAGTAATCAATTCATAAACCATTTCATAAGAATGCATATGTGATGTTTTCAGATGCTTTATTTTTTCTTATCTGCTGCCTTAACCTATGCTTCCACAAGTCAGAATTATCAACATTTGGCGGGTGTATGAGAGGCTCTAAAGGGACCATGTCAGTTGCCAGAAAATTTTCTTTAGTTTTAAAACAAAATGGCTCACTCATGTAGCTACTATATTTCTGTTATTGTTACATTACATTGGGTGTATTAGCATTCTGATAAAAAAAAACTCTTTTGATAAAATTAGGCCTCACAACTTATAGCTAGTCCTACTGACTGACCTTGAAATTTGGAGCTTCCAGATTCCTTCATCAACTTTCCTGGAACACCTCCCTTTACTCTCAGTGGCTTTGGGGACATGACATTACATGAATTATGTTAGAGGCTTGAATTTTTTATTTTCCCTAAGCAGAAATCTATAATGGGTCCTACAAAGTATTAGGCCAAATTTTTAATGTTAGAGAATTGTAGAAACTTTAAAAAGATCCCTTAACTTAAAAAAATAAGTAGAGAAAAGTCATATATCATATGGTTAAATAAAAGATGTCACAATATAAGGCAATAATAGAAATGCAAGTAGGAAATTATGTCACTGATAAAATTGCTAGCTTTATCCGGAAGAGACAATCATATATATTCAGTGCTTCTCAAATAATTTTCAACAAAGATTCAGAAATTAAAGAATTAATTTTGCCAGGTTGAGGACACAATCTAAAGCAATGACCACAAGTGCAGAATTTCTTTCAACTCTTATTAATTTCAATAGTAATGAAAACACATTCTATTGTATATCAGTTTTATTATAAGAAATAATTGTAATTTTTTTTACAATGGAGCAGCAGAATTAATTATTGAGCAAGAATGGTGAACTGGATATTACCAGTGAGATCCACATCTGGGTCTCCTCCCTTCTGTGGGCAGTGAGAAAGTTATATTCCAATTTCTAGTTCTTTGAAGTAGTGAGGGCCATGTGACTATTGTCTTAGTAGATTATGAGCAGAAGTGATGAGTATTACTCCTGTGTCATGTAATAAAAATACTCCTCATAATCTTCCACCCATTTCTTCCCCTTTGGTGGGTGAGTGTGGATGCCACTTATTTGGAAGATGAGGCCAGAAAATGAAAACAGATTGGATCACTACATCACTGAGCAGAAGTCAAGTGGATAGGTCTGGAGAGTACTCAACATAGAGCAGACTTTGGGGGAATTTAAGGAAGAAACTCTATCATAAGCCACTGAGACCTTGGGTTTATTTGTTATCAGAGGATAAGCCCAGCCATGCCTGACCAATAAAATAGTCCGTATCTATTATTTGGTTGCATGAGTGTCCTGGCCCACAGAAGCATGAATGGCTAGAATTGAAATAAAAAGAATTTATTTTCCCCAATGCATTCCCAAAAAGATATAAACATAGGGTTTGAGAAAGAATTATTGGGTCGGCCAGAGCATAGGGAGTCAAAAATTCCAGGTTAAAAAAATCCTACTTCATCGTTTAGGCACTGGGTAGCCATAAACAGTTGCATTATAAGAGATAGGACTGACCAAAGCTTCACGCAGCCTTGGAAGATTAATACGGTGTTTGGGTATCCAAGTTAATGACTAGAAACAGGCAAAGTCCAAGTCAAGGAGACTATTTGGGAGGCTGTTGAAATAGTCCGAGTTGACAAGCTCATGGACCAAAGCAGTAGGTATAGCAGCAGATAATAAAGCTATTTTTGAGAGACATTGTGGAAACAGAATTGACAGTACATGATAACTGGGGTAAAGAAGAAGGGGGAAACTGACTACAAAGTTTCAAGTGTAAGTAATAAGTAATGTTGGTCCCATAAGCAGAAAAAAAGAGACCCAATCGAAGGTGAGAGCTTCACAGAGGTGTTAGACTGAATATAAATCTTCACTAAGCTGAAGCCTGTTCTGCCCTTATCCATGTGGAGACTCAGGCTTTTTCCATCTTGTGTCATCACCATTTAAGCGGGCAGCCTCCACTTTCCCTAAAGGAGGAGAGAGGGTTAGACTGTTGTGCAGGTGTTTTTCACAGCCTGTGATGTCCTTCTGCTCACAGTCCACTTGGCCAGATTAAATGCATGATTCTGACTAACTGCATAGGGTGGGAGAGTAAAATGTACTTCATCACCAGTCAGCTAAGCTAAGCTAAGCTAAGGATTAGCCAGTATCTACTTCTATTGCTCTGGGCTCACTCAGACAGAAATAGATCATTGATTCATGTGTTTTAGAGAGGACCATTCTTCATGTCACATTGGTACATTAAAAGTGATAGGGGTCATCTAGTAATGTTCAGGGTTGTATATAAAATCTAGAAAATCTAAAACAAACTGAAATTTCTAAGGAAAATAATGATTTAAAAAAACATTGGTGGGTAGATGTTTTTTAATTATGTAGAGTTGGTTGCCTGAATGCCCAAATTCACTAGAAGGCTGTCAACATTCCGTCTCATTTAGTTCTGGGTAAATTTCAGAAAAGTCACTTCACAGGTCTATGCATTTCACTCTGATGAGGGAATCACTTGCCCTTGTAAGCCATTGGTATTCTTTGTTACTACAATGCAAATCTAGTGATTGCTTGGCATAGGCAAAACCATGACCCTATGCACTGGATGTAGAGATTCAACTAAAAGGTTAAAGTTAGGTTAGATTATCATTTACTGTGCTGAGTTTTTGCCTGTTGTCTCTCAGCTACACACCACCTGCTTTCACACTCTGCATTGTACTGCTGGGGCTAGGAGTTGGCAAACAGTACTTTTCAGGCTCATGGCTTATCTAGCTTTCTGTTGGGAAATTAGAAGGCAGGAGGAAAGCAGACTGTTCCTGCTTCTGGATCTTGCAGCGTGGTGGCTGATGTAGAGTAGCAGAGATAGAGTGATTTCAGAATCCAGCAGCCTAGGCAGGGGATTCATATTTTCTCCAATTCTTGGCTTTGTCAAGGCAGCACTCCTTCAGTGGAAGTAGCTACAATTACACAGCTAACTGCACCAATAGGTACAGGCTATCACCTTCTCACAGGTGTACTCAGAATTTGCAGCTTCCTATCTCTGACAGTATTACTTATTTGTGGTTTTGCTCCTCCAGGCATGTTCCCATCTCCTTTTCACTCTTGTAGTCCTTTCTACTCCATTGTAACCAGTTTCCTGAATTAAATTCCATCTGTTTGAAATACCTAGAATTGTGGATAGGCCTGTGACTGATAGGATGGGAAGAGTTCTAGCTTTGAGTCTATAAACAGCAACTTTGTGGGGGCTTAGGGACTCCTCAGACTGGGCCACCATATGACAAGAGGACCACCATAAGACAAGGGGCCAGAATGCAAACAGAAGCCAAAGAACCAACAGGTTTCATCATTATAAGGACTTTACAGATGCAGAATCTGAGGCTTGGAGAGGTTAAAATGACTTGTTCAAATCAGGAAACTAGTAAGTTTGAAGCCAGTACCCCAACCTCTTCAATCTGGCTCCCAAGCCAGCAACTTAATCACCACAAGACAATACCACCCTCATTGTATCAAAACTGCCTAATACAGTGCATGGTACATGTTAGGTACCTAATCAATGGCAGATATGATTACTTTGCTATTAATAACTGTAAGAATCACCTGGGCTGGGGGCAGTTCACCACACTCAACCAAGAACATCACAGATTAGATGAGGATAACAGTTTTGACTTGGCTTCCCCTATTTGATCACACACTGGGCCAGCATGGAAGGTGTAGCACAGCATGGCAATGCTGTTGAACCATAATGCCCTTACCCCAGGGGGAGTTGGAGGGGTTTCACATTTTTTTTTCTCTGCATGCATGCAAAACACAGAGGGATGCAGAAGACAGACTTATTGCAAAGGTCAGGCAATACGCCTTCCCGTTTTCCTTACTGTAAGTCAAGTCCATCAGTTGGCATCATGATTAAAATAACTAAATGCCAGAGCTAAATTCGAGAAACGATGTGATCTGGAAAGAAAACTGGAACCCTAAGAAGAAAAGGATCACTTTTGAAAACACTTATCTTCAGATTATTTTAAATGACCTCCTCTTTGAGTCTTGCTTGAAAAACCTGCCTCCCTTTGCATTTCGCCTTGAAGCATTTTGCCATATGATGGATGGAGTATGCCATATAAAAATAAATTAGATGGTATTTCCTCCTATTATCTATGATTCCTTGATCTTCCAGAAGAGTTTTTAATAAACATTTGAATTATTTACAGTAATCTACAAAGGCATTTTAATAGTGCATACGGTAGAGGGAAGAGAGTGAAAAATGTCTTTGTTTCACTCTGACGGGTCCGATGAACCATGACACAAATGATTGCTTGCCTCGTTTGTAATTATTCATGGTAAAGATCGTCATTCAGTGGCAGAAATGTTCTGGCTCTGGGTCTTAGCAATCATGAGAGCATAAGCATTATTTGCCACAATCTCACCAGAGGACAAACTGTACTGTACACAAAGTTAGGGGAATGGACTTTGGAGAAACAAATGCAGATGCTGCCAACAGTTACTGCCTGTTAAGTTACTTTTAGCCAGTCTCAGAGAGATAAGCATTTAGATTTTGCTTTTTCCAGCCCATAGAGAGACCATGGTGTGGCCACTCTGATAGCATTGTTTATATTTATCTTTGATTATATTGAAACAAATTCATTCAGCTGCTCTTAGCCATATTACATACTTTGTGTGTGCAAATGGAACCAAGTGTAGTTTAAGTCAACGCAGATTGACTGATCAAACCAGGTGCTTTTATTGCAAACTCAGACTAGATGGTGACATGTCAATATATTTCAGTCTTCGCTAATATCTATGGTCCTATTTACTTTGTTCTCCAACTAGCTTCCATTCTGCTCCATCTACTTTCTGTTTTGTTTGTTTTGTATCTTCTGTTCTCAGGTCTGTGTCTTTACTCTGGAGATTTCTTTTTAATGGATCATTTTCCTTTTCATAATTAGATTTTCTGTTTTCTAAGAATTTGGAGAATCTCCCTTCTAGATTCTTCTTTTAAAGACCGTAGCTTCAGCCTCTTAGGAGCAAATGGCCAGCAACAGCCCTAGGAGAGGCAATTCAAGAAGACAAGTCATCAACCTAGGTGCCCATCAAGAGTGGACTGGATAAGGAAAATGTGGTACACATACACCACAGAATTCTACAAAGCCATAAAAAAGAACAAAATAATTTCCTATACAGTAACATGGATACTGCTGGAGGCTATTAACCTAAGGAAATTAATACAATAACAGAAAATCAAATACTATATCTTCTTACTTATAAGTGAGAGCTAAACAATGAATACACATAGACGCAAAGACAGGAACAAGACACTGGGGACTACTAGATGCAGGAGGGAGACAGGAGGCATTGGCTGAAAAACTACCTACTGAGTACCATGCTCACCACCTGGGTGACGAGACTATCCATTTCCCAGTCCCCAGAGTCAGGCAATGTACCCATGTAACAACCCTGCACATGTACCCCCCGAATCCAAAATTAAAAAAAAATAAGAATGAAAAAAATAAGCCACCAAGAGTGTAGCGGGGGATAAAAGGCAGATAAATCAATGGAGCTCTACTGTGAGGTCCTTTAGAACACTAGAGATTTTTAAGCAAATCAGGGACAAGCTTCCCACCCAAACTAACAGAATTAGATTTCCTAGGGCTGAAGTCTGGGCCTTGGTATTTCTTCAAGTTTCAGGAAGATTTTAATATTCTACTGGGGCTGAAAACCACAGATCTAGACAATCTGGGGTATCACCTCTGATTAGCAAAGAAAATGTTAGCCAGCTGCAGTTGATCCATGTCTAACCAGACTGAATGACCTGAAAATCGACATTCAGTCAAAAATTATCGATCAAGTACTGCCCATGCATCAAGTCTTCCCAGAAGCCAGTACTGACCCTGGTACAGTTAAATTATGTGGACCAATAGGTCTTCTTTTTGCTTAAGCCAGCTTGATTGGGAGTTCTGCCACCTAGGACATCTCCTTGATGTTAAGGGCAATAAGGGAATGTGTGGATGTGAGATGTGTGTGTGAGAGGGAGTGAGTGTATGTGTGACAGTGAATGTGGGTGTGAGGTCGTATGTGCACCAGAAAGATCATCTAAATAAAGAAAATACTATAACACCATCCAGATAAAAAGGCACTGAAACTATTGTCTATTTAAGGTGTTTTAATATATGATAATGAAGTCTTCCATCAAGTTGCCATAATTTTGTGACCAAGTTAATAAAGTGTCTGTGTTATCATCATGTGGATAATATGTATGTATGGTGCAGAGTGGGGAAACAAGGAGGGAGAAAAAGAAAGATTGGGGTACAGGTGAGGAGGATATACAATGAAGCTTTTTTGTCACAAATTTTATCCTCTCAGAAGACTTTTTATTTCAAACAGATATTACAGTATAAAAGCCTGTTGTGATGGGGCTAAAGCATTTGAAATAAACACTGCACAACATTCAAATGTGCTGTTGGAGGTTTCCACTAGAGAGGAACAAAGGGGGTGTTTAAAAAAAACCTTACTTGAGGAATTGCAGCCCTGAGCGTGGGCATACAAAATGACAATTCGTGTTTAAGTGGTGCTGAAAAGCCAAATGTACAGGAACAGATTAGCACTTTATCAATTGCAAAGTTAGACGCAAACACACAGTGAAAGGACTACGTGAAAACCAGGATGAGAATTCAGAGGACTTGGGTTGCCATTCAAACTTGGGTTTTTGGATGCCTTTAGCTTAAATTGGCGATGTTGCCTCATATCCTTTACAATTACAGAATGGAATTAGAAAAGAATCATGGGATCTTTATTAATACATTTAGGCTGCTTTATGATTTCATCAGTGTTTTAAATTTTCCTTTATAATTAATGTGTGTTTCAATGAGGAAAAGTGTTTACTTATTTATTTTACTAATCTACCTCCTACTGCACAGAGTACCCCATGTACTTTCTATATATTTTCAAGTAAAATAGCATGCCATGTCTTACTGGAACAGCATGAGTAAAAGCACATGAATATAAGGAAATAAAATTCATTTTACTGGGTAAAAATAATCATTCAGAACCTTACTATATGCAAAGCACTGGACTAGGAATAAAACATGAGACATGGAGTATAACCATTCCATCAAAAAGACTTATGCAACACCTATTATATTCTAGCCTTTCTGTTGCATTCTATGTACATGATTTAATTTAATCTTTATAACAAACCAATGAGGATGGTACATTACTCATTATAGACAGATAAGAAAAATTGAAGCATTATTTTTCAGACTATAAAACCCATGTGTTTTCAATTACGTTAAATTTTGATGAGCACCTAAGATGTGCTAAGTACATTATGCATTATACATGCTCTCTCAATTATGTGAAATTCACTGAGGATTACAATTTTACTGATGAAGGAAGTAAGACTCAAATAGAATAAATAACTTTGCAGTCACAGAACAGCAATTTATTTACTTATTTACTTTTTACATGATTATTTATTTATCCATTTATTATGAATCTTTACCTTGCTTTTAAGGCTGAAAACTAAGTTCATCTGTTGGTATTCCTTTTTAAGGTATTTGACAAATTTTGGAAGTGTTTTGACACCTCCAAAGAGCAATAGACTATATCATGTAGCTTAGGTAATTGAAGATAATATTAATAGAGAAGGATATGCTATCTAAAAACATATCTAGTATGAAATAAAACAAAATTTCTGAGTTTTGAAGTTTTCTAAGTATAATAATTACAAATAACTATCATAGAAAGTTAGTAATATTAATATCAATTTGATCTTAAGTGCCTTTTATAAAATAAATCCAACTTTTATTTTAGATGCAGGGGATACATGTGCATGTTTGTTACCTGGGTATACTGTGTGGTACCGAAGTCTGAGGTATTGGGCGCATCACCCAGCTGCTGAGCATCACACACAATAGTTTTTCAACCCTCCAGCAGTCCCCAGCATCTACTATTGCAACTTTATGTCCCTGAGTAACCATTTTTAGCTCCCACTTATAAGTGAGAAAATGTGGTATTTGACTTTATGTTCCTGCCTTAATTTGTTTAGGATAATGGCCCCAAGCTGCATCCCCATTGCTGCCAAGGGTGTCATTTTGTTTCTTTTTATGGCTGCATAGTATTCCATGGTGTATATGTACCACATTTTCTTTATTCAATCCATTGTTGATGGGCACCTAGGTTGTTTCGTTCTACAGTGAAGAGTGCAGAACAGCAATTTAAATCCAAGTCTGTCTGGCTTCAAATTGTGTGCTTTTTTATTATTATTATTATACCTCAAGTTTTAGGGTACATGTGCACAACATGCAGGTTTGTTACATATGTATACATGTGCCATGTTGGTGTGCTGCACCCATTAACTCGTCATTTACATTAGGCATATCTCCTAATGCTATCCCTCCCCCCTCCCCCCACCCCACAACAGGCCCGGGTGTGTGATGTTCCCCTTCCTGTGTCCATGTGTTCTCATTGTTCAATTCCCACCTATGAGTGAGAACATGTGGTGGTTGGTTTTTTGTCCTTGCGATAGTTTGCTGAGAATGATGGTTTCCAGCTTCATCCATGTCCCTACAAAGGACAAGAACTCATCATTTTTTATGGCTGCATAGTATTCCATGGTGTATATGTGCCACATTTTCTTAATCCATTCTATCATTGTTGGACATTTGGGTTGGTTCCAAGTCTTTGCTATTGTGAATAGTGCCTCAATAAACATACGTGTGCATGAGTCTTTATAGCAGCATGATTTATAATCCTTTGGGTATATACCCAGTAATGGGATGGCAGGGTCAAATGGTATTTCTAGTTCTAGATCCCTGAGGAATTGCCACACAGACTTCCACAATGGTTGAACTAGTTCACAGTCCCATCAACAGTGTAAAAGTGGTGGGACTATTTCTCCCCATCCTCTCCAGCACCTGCAGTTCCCTGACTTTTTAATGATTGCCATTCTAACTGTTGTGAGATGGTATCTCATTATGGTTTTGATTTGTATTTCTCTGATGGCCAGTGATGATGAGCATTTTTTCATGTGTCTTTTGGCTGCATAAATGTCTTCTTTTGCGAAGTGTCTGTTCATATCCTTTGCCCACTTGTTGATTGGGTTGTTTGTTTTTTTCTTGTAAATTTGTTTGAGTTCTTTGTAGATTCCGGATATTAGCCCTTTGTCAGATGAGTAGATTGCAAAAATTTTCTCCCATTCTGTATGTTGCCTGTTCATTCTGATGGTAGTTCCTTTTGCTGTGCAGAAGCTCTTTAGTTTAATTAGATCCCATTTGTCAATTCTGGCTTTTGTTGCCATTGCTTTTGGCGTTTTAGACATGAAGTCCTTGCCCATGCCTATGTCCTGAATGGTATTGCCTAGGTTTTCTTCTAGGGTTTTTATGGTTTTAGGTCTAACATTTAAGTCTTTAATCCATCTTGAATTAATTTTTGTATAAGGTGTAAGGAAGGGATCCAGTTTCAGCTTTCTACATATGGCTAGCCAGTTTTCCCAGATCCCTTCCCCATTTCTTGTTTTTCTCAGGTTTCTCAAAGATCAGATAGCTGTAGATGTTTGGCATTATTTCTGAGGGCTCTGTTCTGTTGCATTGGTCTATATCTCTGTTTTTCTACCAGTACCATGCTGTTTTCATTACTGTAGCCTTGTAGTATAGTTTGAAGTCAGGTAGCATGATGCCTCCAGCTTTGTTCTTTTGGCTTAGGATTGACTTGGCAATGGGGGGTCTTTTTTGGTTCCATATGAACTTTAAAGTAGTTTTTTTTTCAATTCTGTGAAGAAAGTCATTGGGAGCTTGATGGGGATGGCAATAAATCTATAAATTACTTTGGGCAGTATGGCCATTTTCACGATATTGATTCTTCCTGCCCATGAGCATGGAATGTTCTTCCATTTGTTTGTATCCTCTTTTTTTTCATTGAGCAGTGGTTTGTAGTTCTCCTTGAAGCGGTCCTTCATATCCCTTGGAAGCTGGATTCCTAGGTATTTTATTCTCTTTGAAGCAATTGTGAATGGGACTCATGATTTGACTCTTTGTCTGTTTGTCTGTTATTGGTGTATTAGAATGCTTGTGATTTTTGCACATTGATTTTGTATCCTGAGAATTTGCTGAAGTTGCTTATTAGCTTAAGGAGATTTTGGGCTGAGAAAATGGGGTTTTCTAGATAAACAATCATGTCGTCTGCAAACAGGGACAATTTGACTTCCTCTTTTCCTAATTGAATACACTTTATTTCCTTCTCCTGCCTGATTGCCCTGGCCAGAACTTCCAGCACTTTATTGAATAGGAGTGGTGAGAGAGGGCATCCCTGTCTTGTGCCAGTTTTCAAAGGGAATGCTTCCAGTTTTTGCCCATTCAGTATGATATTGGCTGTGGGTCTGTCATAGATAGCTCTTATTATTTTGAGATACATCCCATCAATACCTAATTTATTGAGAGTTTTTAGCATGAAGGGTTGTTAAATTTCGTCAAAGGCCTTTTCTGCATCTATTGAGATAATCATCTGGTTTTTGTCATTGGTTCTGTTTATATGCTGGATTACATTTATCGATTTGCATATGTTGAACCAGCCTTGCATCCCAGGGATGAAGCCCACTTGATCATGGTGGATAAGCTTTTTGATGTGCTGCTGGATTCAGTTTGCCAGTATTTTATTGAGGATTTTTGCATCGATGTTCATCAGGGATATTGGTCTAAAATTCTCTTTTGTTTGTTGTGTCTCTGCCAGGCTTTGGTATCAGGATAATGCTGGCCTCATAAGATGAGCTAGGGAGGATTCCTTCTTTTTCTATTGATTGGAATAGTTTCAGAAGGAATGGTAGCAGCTCCTCCTTGTACCTCTAGTAGAATTCAGCTGTGAATCCGTCTGGTCCTGGACTTTTTTTGGTTGGTAAGCTATTAATTATTGCCTCAATTTCAGATCCTGTTATTGGTCTATTCAGAGATTCAAATTCTTCCTGGTTTAGTCTTGGGAGGGTGTATGTGTCGAGGAATTTATCCATTTCTTCTAGATTTTCAAGTTTATTTGCGTAGAGGTGTTTATAGTATTCTCTAATGGTAGTTTGTATTTCTGTGGTGTCAGTGGTGATATCCCCTTTATCATTTTTCATTGCTTCTATTTGATTCTTCTCTCTCTTCTTCTTTATTAGTCTTGCTAGTGGTCTATCAATTTTGTTGATCTTCTCAAAAAACCAGCTCCTGGATTCATTGATTTTTTTGAACGGTTTTTTGTGTCTCTATCTCCTTCAGTTCTACTCTGATCTTAGTTATTTCTTGCCTTCTGCTAGATATTTAATGTGATTGCTCATGCTTCTCTAGTCCTTTTAATTGTGATGTTAGGGTGTCAATTTTAGATCTTTCCTACTTTCTCTTGTGGGCATTTAGTGCTATAAATTTCCCTCTACACACTGCTTTGAATGTGTCCCAGAGATTCTGGTATGTTGTGTCTTTGTTCTCATTGGTTTCAAAGAACATCTTTATTTCTGCCTTCATTTCGTTATGTACCCAGTAGTCATTCAGAAGCAGGTTATTCTGTTTCCATGTAGTTGAGAGGTTTTGAGTGATTTCTTAATCCTGAGTTCTAGTTTGTTTGCACTGTGTTCTGAGAGACAGTTTGTTATAATTTCTGTTCTTTTACATTTGCTGAGGAGTGCTTTACTTCCAACTATGTGGTCAATTTTGGAATAAGTGCGGTGTGGTGTTGAGAAGAATGTATATTCTGCTGATCTGGGGTGGAGAGTTCTGTAGATGTCTATTAGTTCCACTTGGTGCAGAGCTGAGTTCAATTCCTGGATATCCTTGTTAACTTTCTTTCTCGTTGATCTGTCTAATGTTGACAATGGGGTGTTAAAGTCTCCCATTATTATTGTGTGGGAGTCTAAGTCTCTTTTTAGGTCTCAAAGGACTTGCTTTATGAATCTGGGTGCTCCTGTATTGGGTGTATATATATTTAGGATAGTTAGCTCTTCTTGTTGAATTGATCTCTTTACCATTATGTAATGGCCTTCTTTGTCTCATTTGATCTTTGTTGGCTTAAAGTCTGTTTTATCAGAGACTAGGATGGCAACCCTTGCCTTTTTTTGCTGTGCATTTGCTTGGTGGATCTTCCTCCATCCCTTTATTTTGAGCCTATGTGTGTCTCTGTACGTGAGATGGGTTTCCTGAATACAGCACACTGATGGGTCTTGACTCTTTATCCAGTTTGCCAGTCTGTGTCTTTAATTGGAGCATTTAGCCCATATACATTTAAGGTTAATATTGTTATGTGTGAATTTGATCCTGTCATTAAGATGTTAGCTGGTTATTTTGCTCGTTAGTTGATGCAGTTTCTTCCTGGCCTCCATGGTCTTTACAATTTGGCATGTTATTGCAGCAGCTGGTACCAGTTGTTCCTTTCCATGTTTAGTGCTTCTTTCAGGAGCTCTTGTAGGGCAGGCCTGGTGGTGACAAAATCTCTCAGCATTTGCTTGTCTGTAAAATATTTTATTTCTCCTTCACTTATGAAGCTTAGTTTGGCTGGATATGAAATTCTGGGTTGAAAATTCTTATCTTTAAGAATGTTGAATATTGGCCCCCACTCTCTTCTGGCTTGTAGAGTTTCTGCCAAGAGATCACCTGTTAGTCTGATGGGCTTCCCTTTGTGGGTAACCTGACCTTTCTCTCTGGCTGCCCTTAACATTTTTTCCTTCATTTCAACTTTGGTGAATCTGACAATTATATGTCTTGGAATTGTTCTTCTCGAGGAGTATCTTTGTAGCATTCTCTGTATTTCCTAAATTTGAATGTTGGCTTGCCTTGCTAGATTGGGGAAGTTATCCTGGATAATATCCTGCAGAGTGTTTTCCAACTTGGTTCCATTCTCCCCGTCACTTTCAGGTACACCAATCAGATGTAGATTTGGTCTTTTCACATGGTCCCATATTTCTTGGAGGCTTTGTTTGTTTCTTTTTATTCTTTTTTCTCTAAACTTCTCTTCTTGCTTCATTTCATTCATTTGATATTCCATCACTGATACCCTTTCTTCCAGTTCATTGAATCAGCTACTGAAGCTTGTGCATTCGTCACGTATTTCTCGTGCCTTGGTTTTCAGCTCCATCAGGTCCTTTAAGGACTTTTCTGTATTGGTTATTCTAGTTAGCCATTCATCTAATTTTTTTCAAGGTTTTTAACTTCTTTGCCATGGGTTCTAACTTCCTCCTTTAGATCACAGTAATTTGATCGTCTGAAGCCTTCTTCTCTCAACTCGTCAACGTCATTCTCCATCCAGCTTTGTCCTGTTGCTGGTGCGGAGCTGCATTCCTTTGGAGGAGGAGAGGTGCTCTGATTTTTAGAATTTTCAGTTTTTCTGTTCGTTTTTTCCCCATCTTTGTGGTTTTATCTACCTTTGGTCTTTCATGATGGTGACGTACAGATGGGGTTTTGGTGTGGATGTCCTTTCTGTTTGTTCGTTTTCCTTCTAACAGTCAGGACCCTCAGCTGTAGGTCTGTTGGAGTTTGCCGGAGGTCCACTCCAGACCCTGCTTGCCTGGGTATGAGCAGCGGAGGCTGCAGAACAGTGAATATTGTTGAACAGCAAATGCTGCTGCCTGATCGTTCCTCTGGAAGTTTTGTCTCAGAGGAGTACCTGGCCATGTGAGGTGTCAGTCTGCCTCTACTGGGGGGTGCCTCCCAGTTAGGCTACTAGGGGGTCAGGGACCCACTTGAGGAGGCAGTCTGTCTGTTCTCAGATCTCAAGCTGTGTGCTGGGAGAACCACTACTCTCTTCAAAGCTGTCACACAGGGACATTTAAGTCTGCAGAGGTTTCTGCTGCCTTTTGTTTGTCTGTGCCCTGCCCCCAGAGGTGGAGCCTACAGAGGCAGGCAGGCATCCTTGAGCTGAGGTGGGCTCCACCCAGTTCGAGCTTCTCGGCTGCTTTGTTTACCTACTCAAGCCTCAGCAATGGCAGGCGCCCCTCCCTCAGCCTCGCTGCCACCTTGCAGTTTGATCTCAGACTGCCGTGCTAGCAATGAGGGAGGCTCCATGGGCATAGGACCCTCTGAGCCATGCACGGGATATAATCTCCTGGTGTGCTGTCTGCTAAGACAGTCGGAAAAGAACAGTATTAAGGTTGGAGTGACCTGATTTTCCAGTTGCCATCTGTCACCCCTTTCCTTGGCTAGGAAAGGGAATTCCCTGACCCCTTGCGCTTCCTGGGTGAGGCAATGCGTCACCCTTCTTCAGCTCACACTCGGTGCACTGCACCCACTGTCCTGCACCCACTGTCCGACAGTCCCCAGTGAGATGAACCCAGTACCTCAGTTGGAGATGCAGAAATCATTCGTCTTCTGCATTGCTCATGCTGGGAACTGTAGACTGGAGCTGTTCCTATTCAGCCATCTTGGAACCCTTTTTTTAATTTAAAATCACTGGTTGATCATTTAGAATTTGGAAGAGGGAATCAGGGTAGAAAGAGGGGAGAAGGAAGAAAAAGGAGATACAGCATGTATTAAAAATGAGAAGTTATATATTTACATTTATATTGCACACTTCCAAGTAGCATCCCTGGGCATCTAAAATTACCTGTGGCTCTTATTTTGAGAACCAACTTAATGACCATTCCAGGAGGTACATAAGAGCACCAGTCCCCAATCAATGAAATTAAAAGCAAGTAGAAAGTGAGAAAATGATGCAAAACATTTGCAAACAATAAAAGTAAGATTATGGGTGTTCTTTCTTCTTTCTTTATCTGCGTATTTTCTAACTATTAACTTGAAATTAGTGAGCATGTATGGATTTTAAAATAAAAAGAAAAATGTTATTTGAAAGAATGGTGGCAGTAGATGCAAATCAATCTTATTTTGATGTTGACCAAGTATAACAATGTCTGGCTTGAGAACCGTTATTCACTAGACTTGTATTTGGGTGACAAAAAAATATAAATAACCATAATCTTCAATAAAAGCAGAGAGTAATTCTTTCCACCAGTGTATGGCCTAGGGAATATGATGGTAAGCCCCCAAAATAGAGTTCTTCAGGTGACTTGAGCAACAACAGCATCATTTTTAGAAGTGAATGCCTTCCCAAGGGGATTATGTTGAAGGGTCTAAGATTATCTTGGAGCGCTCAAGTTTGTTAAACATCTGTTACAGTACATTATAGCCTCACCCAGTTGTCTACAGAACCAAAAAGAAGAAGAAAGAGTTTAAAATCAAGTGGAAAACACTGACAGACTTGAACTTTGAAATACCCTCTCCTGTTGGTTGCTAAAGCACCATATTCACCTGATTTTTAAAATTATTATTATTATTATATTTTAAGTTCTAGGGTACATGTATACGATGTGCAGGTTTGATACATAGGTATACATGTGCTATGTTGGTTTGCCACACCCATCAACTCATCATTTACATTACGTATTTCTCCTAATGCTATCCCTCCCCCAGTCCCCCACCCCACGACAGGCCCCGGTGTGTGATGTTCCCTGCCCTGTGTCCAAGTGATCTCATTGTTCAATTCCCACCTATGAGTGAGAACATGCGGTGTTTGGTTTTCTGTCCTTGTGATAGTTTGCTGAGAATGATGGTTTCCAGATTCATCCATGTCCCTGCAAAGGAAATGAACTCATCCTTTTTTATGGTTGCATAGTATTCCATGTTGTATATGAGCCACATTTTCTTAATCCCGTCTATCATTGATGGACATATGGGTTGGTTCCAAGTCTTTGCTATTGTGAATAGTGCCGCAATATATACACGTGTGCATGTGTCTTTATGGTAGCATGATTTATAATCCTTTGGGTATATACTCAGTAACGGGATTTCTGGGTAAAATGTAACTCTAGATCTTTGAGGAATCACCACACTGTCTTCTGCAATGGTTGAACTAATTTACACTCCCAGCAACAGTGTAAAAGTGTTCCTATTTCTCCACATCCTCTCCAGCATCTGTTGTTTCCTGACTTTTTAATAATTGCCATTCTAACTGGCATGAGATGGTATCCCATTGTGATTTTGATTTGCATTTCTCTGATGACCAGTGATGATGAGCATTTTTTCATGTGTCTGTTGGCTGCATAGATGTCTTCTTTTGAGAAGTGTCTATTCATATCCTTTGCCCACTTTTTGATGGGGTTGTTTTTTTCTTTTAAATTTGTTTGAGTTCTTTG
Source organism: Gorilla gorilla gorilla (assembly GCF_029281585.2). Lineage (NCBI taxonomy): Eukaryota > Metazoa > Chordata > Mammalia > Primates > Hominidae > Gorilla > Gorilla gorilla. Next base: position 88,481,219 of record NC_073240.2, read on the forward strand.
TAGATTCTGTATATTAGCCCTTTGCCAGATGGGTAGATTGCAAAATTTTTCTCACATTCTGTATGTTGCCTGTTCACTCTGACAGTAGTTTATTTTGCCATGCAGAAGCTCTTTCGTTTAATTAGATCCCATTTGTCTATTTTGGCTTCTGTTGCCATTGCTTTTGGTGTTTTAGACGTGAAGTCATTGCGTATGCCTATGTCCTGAATGGTATTGCCTAGGTTTTCTTCTAAGGTTTTTATTGTTTTAGGTCTAACATTTATGTCTTTAATTCATCTTAAATTAATTTTTGTAAAAGGTGTAAGGAAGGGGTCCAGTTTCAGCTTTCTACGTATGGCTAGCCAGTTTTCCCAGCACCATTTATTAAATAGGGAATCCTTTCCCTATTTCTTGTTTTTGTCAGGTTTGTCAAAGATCAGATGGTTGTAGATATGTGGTGTTATTTCTGAGGCCTCTCTTCTGTTCTATTGGTCTACATCTCTGTTTTGGTACCATTACCATGATGTTTTGGTTACTGTAGCCTTGTAGTATAGTTTGAAGTCAGGTAGCGTGATGCCTCCAGCTTTGTTCTTTTTGCTTAGGATTGTCTTGGCAATGTGAGCTTTTTTTTTTGGTTCCATATGAACTTTAGTTTTTTTTTCAATTCTGTGAAGAAAGTCATTGGTAGCCTAATGGGGATGGCAATAAATCTATAAATTACTTTGGGCAGCATGGCCATTTTCACGATATTGATTCTTTCTATCCGTGAACATGGAATATTCTTCCATTTGTTTCTGTCCTCTTTTATTTCTTTGAGCAGTGGTTTGTATTTCTCTTTGAAGAGGTCCTTCACATCCCTTGTAAGTTGGATTCCTAGGTATTTTATTCTCTTTGTAGCAATTGTGAATGGGAGTTCACTCATGATTTGGCTCTCTGTCTGTTCATGGTGTATAGAAATGCTTGTGACTTTTGCTCATTGATTTTGTATCCTGAGACTTTGCTGAAGTTACTTATCAGGTTAAGGAGATTTTGGGCTGAGACGATTGGGTTTTCTGAAGTTACAATGATGTCATCTGCAAACAGGGACAATTTGACTTCCTCATTTCCTAATTGAATACACTTTATTTCTTTCTCTTGCCTGATTGCCCTGGCCAGAACTTCCAACACTATGTTGAATAGGAGTGGTTAGAGAAGGCATCCTTGTCTGGTGCCGGTTTTCAAAGGGAATGCTTCCAGTTTTTGCTCATTCAGTATGATATTGGCTGTGGGTTTGTCATAAATAGCTCTTATTATTTTGAGATATGTTCCAACAATACCTAGTTTATTGACAGTTTTTAACATGAAGTGCTGTTGAATTTTGTCAAAGGCCTTTTCTGCATCTATTGAGATAATCATGTGGTTTTTGTCTTTGGTTCTGTTTATGTGATGGATTACTTTTATTGATTTGCGTATGTTGAATCAGCCTTGCATCCCAGGGATGAAGCCAACTTGATCGTGATGGATAAGCTTTTTGATGTCCTGCTGGATTTAGTTTTCTAATATTTTATTGAGGATTTTTGCATCAATGTTCATCACGGATGTTGGTCTAAAATTCTCTTTTTTTGTTGTGTCTCTGCCAGGCTTTGGTATCTGGATGATGTTGGCCTCATAAAATGATTTAGGGAGGTTTCCCTCTCTTTCTATTAATTGGAATAGTTTCAGAAGGAATGGTCCCAGCTCCTCTTTGTACCTCCAGTAGAATTCGGCTGTGAATCCGACTGGTCCTGGACTTTTTTTCGTTGGTAGGCTATTAATTATTGCCTCAATTTCAGAGCCTGTTATTGGTCTATTCGGAGATTCAAAGTCTTCCTGGTTTAGTCTTAGGAGGGTGTATGTGTCGAGGAATTTATCCATTTCTTCTAGTTTTTCTAGTTTATTTGCATAGAGGTGTTTATAGTATTCTCTGATGGTAGTTTGTATTTCTGTGGGATCGGTGGCGATATCCCCTTTATCATTTTTTTTTGCGTCTATTTGATTCTTCTCTCTTTTCTTTATTAGTCTTGCTAGCTGTCTATCCATTTCGTTGATCTTTTCAAAAAACCAGCTCTTAGATTGCTTGATTTTTGAAGGGTTTTCTGTGTCTCTATCTCTTTGAGTTCTGCTCTGATCTTAGTTATTTCTTGTCTTTTGCTAGCTTTCGAATTTGTTTGCTCTTGCTTCTGTAGTTCTTTTAATTGTGAGGTTAGGGTGTTGATTTTAGATCTTGCTCTCTCTTGTAGACATTTAGTGCTATAAATCTCCCTCTACACACTGCTTTGAATGTGTCCTGGAGATTCTGGTATGTTGTGTCTTTTTTCTCTTTGGTTTCAAAGAACATCTTTATTTCTGCCTTCATTTCATTATTTACCCTGTAGTCATTCAGGAGCAAGTTGTTCAGTTTCCATGTAGTTGTGCAGTTTTGAGTGAGTTTCTTAATCCTGAGTTCTAATTTGATTGCACTGTTGTCTGAGAGACAGTTTGTTGTGATTTCTGTTCTTTTACGTTTGCTGAGGAGTGCTTTACTTCCAATTATGTGGTCAATTTTAGAATAAGTGTAATGTGGTGCTGAGAAGAATGTATATTCTGTTGACTTGGGGTGAAGAGTTCTGTAGATGTCTATTAGGTCTGCTTGCTGCAGAGCTGAGTTCAGGTCCTGGATATCCTTGTTAACCTTCTGTCTCCTTGATCTATCTAATATTGACAGTGGGGTGTTAAAGTCTCCCATTATTATTGTGTGGGAGTCTTAGTCCCTTTGTAGGTCTCTAAGGGCTTGCTTTATGAATCTGGGTGCTCCTGTATTGGGTGCATGTATATTTAGGATAGTTACCTCTTCTTGTTGAATTGATCTCTTTACCATTATGTAATGGCCTTCTTTGTCTCATTTGATCTTTGTTCGTTTAATGTCTGTTTTATCAGAGACTAGGATTGCAATCCCTACTTTTTTTTTTTTTTTTGGCTTTCCATTTGCTTGTTAGATCTTCCTCCATCCCTTTATTTTGAGCCTCTGTGCATCTTTGCATGTGAGATGGGTCTCCTGTATACAGCACACTAAATGTTCTTGACTCTTTATCCAATTTGCCAGTCTGTGTCTTTTAATTGGGGCATTTAGCCTATTTGCATTTAAGGTTAATATTGTTATGTGTGAATTTGATCCTGTCATTATGATTTTAGCTGGTTCTTTTGCCCATTAATTGATGCAGTCTCTTCATAGCATTGATGATCTTTACAATTTGGCATGTTTTTGCAGTGGCTGATACCAGTTGTTTCTTTCCATGTTTAGTGCTTCCTTCAGGAGAAGCTCTTGTAAAGCTGGCCTGGTGGTGACAAAATCTCTCAGCATTTTCTTGTCTGTAAAGGATTTTATTTCTCCTTCACTTATGAAGCTTAGTTTGGCTGGATATGAAATTCTGGGTTGAAAATTATTTTCTTTAAGAACGTTGAATATTGGCCCCCACTCTCTTCTGGCTTTTAGGGTTTCTGCCAAGACATCAGCTGTTAGTCTGATGGGCTTTCCTTTGTATGTAACTCAACCTTTCTCTCTGGCTGCCGTTAACACTTTTTCCTTCATTTCAACCTTGGAGAATGTGACAATTATGTGTCATGGGGTTGCTATTCTCAAGGAGTATCTTTGTAGCATTCTCTGTATTTCCTGAATTTGAATGTTGGCCTGTCTTGCTAGGTTGGGAAGTTCTCCTGGTTAATATCCTGCAGAGTGTTTTCCAACTTGGTTGCATTCTCCTCATCACTTTCAGGTACACCAATCAAACGTAGGTTTGGTCTTTTCACATAGTCCCATATTTCTTGGAGGCTTTGTTCATTTCTGTTTACTCTTTTTTTTCTCTAACATTATCGTCTCACTTTATTTCATTAATTTGATCTTCAGTCACTGATACCCTTTCTTCTACTTGGTCAAATCAGCCACTGAAGCTTGTGCATTTGCCACGAAGTTCTCGTGCCATTTTTTTCAGCTCCATCAGGTCATTTAAGGTCTTCTCTACACTGTTTATTCTAGTTAGCCATTCATCTAATCTTTTTTCAAGGATGTTAGCTTCTTTGTGGTGGGCTTGAACATCTTCCTTTAGCTTGGAAGAGTTTGTTATCACTGACCTTCTGAAGCCTACTTCTGTCATCTCATCAAAGTCATTCTCCATCCAGTTTGTTCAGCTGCTGGGGAGGAGCTGCGATCCTTTGGAGGAGAAGAGGTGCTCTGATTTTTAGAATTTCAGCTTTTCTTCACTGGTTTCTCCCCATCTTTGTGGTTTGATCTTTGATCTTTGATCTTTGATCTTTGATGTTGGTGACGTACAGATGGGGTTTTGGTGTAGAGGACCTTTTTGTTGATGTTGATGCTATTCCTTTCTGTTTGTTAGTTTTCCTTCTAACAGTCAGCTCCCTCAGCTGCAGGTCTGTTGGAGTTTGCTGGACTTCCACTCCAGACCCTGTTTGCCTGGGTATCACCAGCAGAGGCTGCAGAACAGCAAATATTGCTTCCTGATCCTTCCTCTGGAAGCTTCGTCCTAGAGGGGCAGCTGCCTATGAGTGTCTCTCAACCCCTACTGGGAGGTGTCTGCTAGTTAGGCTACAAGGGGGTCAGGGACCCACTTGAGGAGGCAGTCTGTCCATTCTCAGAGCTCAAACGCTGTGCTGGGAGAACCACTGCTCTCTTCAGAGCTGTCAGACAGGGACGTTTAAGTCTGCAGAAGTTGTCTGCTGCCTTTTGTTCAGCTATGCCCTGCCCTCAGATGTGGAGTCTAGAGGCAGTAGGCCTTGTTGAGCTGTGGTGGGCTCTGCCCAGTTTGAGCTTCCAGGCTGCTTTGTTTACCTACTCAAGCCTCAGCAATGGTAGCTGCCCCTCCCCTAGCCAGGCTGCCACCTTGCAGATCGATCTCAGACTGCTGCGCTAGCAGTGAGCAAGGGTCTGTGGGTGTGGGACCTGCTGAGCCAGGCATGGGAGAGAATTACCTTATCTGCTGGTTGCTAAGACCTTGGGAAAAGTGCAGTATTTGGGTAAGAGTGTCCTGTTTTTCTAGGTAGTCTGTTCCAGCTTCCCTTGGCTAGGAAAGGGAAATTCCCTGGCCCCTTGTGCTTCCCAGATGAGGCAACACCCCAACCCTGCTTCATCTCGCCCTTCATGGGCTGCACCCACTGTCCAACCAGTCCCAGTGAGATGAACCAGGTACCTCAGTTGGAAATGTGGAAATCGCCCATCTTCTGCATTGATCATGCTGGGAGCTGCAGACCAGAGCTCTTCCTATTCGGCCATCTTTCACCTGATTTCTAACCTACTTCACTGGCTACTCCCTCTGGGTCTCAGTTAATGATGCTCCCTCCTTTCCCAGCAAGTCTCGATACTTGAGCTTCCTGTGCTTGATCGCTCTTTAAGTGACATCATCTAACCACATGCCTTTATAGTCAATCTATATGCAGACCATTACCACATTTACATCTCAACCTAGATTGCCCTGGTGTCCAGGCCTTGACATCCAACTATCTGCTGAATAGCTCCACATGGATAACTGTTACACATTTGAAACTTATTATGTCCAAAACCAAATCCCTGATCTTTCCTCCAACATAATCACTCTATAGTTTTCTTCATTTTATTTAAGGACAACTTTATATTTCTATTTACTGAGACTGAAAACATTGCAAAGTAAACCTTGATTCCTTTCTCTGTTTCTCACACCACACACCCAATCCCACCAACAAATCCTGTTGGTTCTACCTTCAAAACATAACCAGGAACCAGCATGTACTAGTACCTTTACCACCACACCCCTGGTCAAACTGCCACCATCTCACAGCTTGATAATAATGATATCCTCCTAATTGGTTACTCTGGTTCCAATGTTGCTCACCTAGAGTCAGTTCCTAACATAGCAGCCATGTAATCATTTCAAAATGTAAGTTAAATTGTGTTCTAACTCTGTTCAAGACTCACCAATGACTTTCCATTTTACACAAAGTAAAGCAAAAATCTTTACTAGGAGCTACCAGGTTGCTTAAAATCTCAACCTTCATTACTTCTATGACTTCCTTACCTATGACTCATCCTCAATCACTCTGGTCCAGCCACCTGGTCTTTTTGCTATACCTGAGCACTAAAGTCCCACTGCTACCTCAAGACCTTTGCACTTGCTGTTCTTTGAGCTTGAAATACTCTTTTCCATATAACTTATGCTAGAGTTCCCTTCCTCATTTGAGTGATGAATTTAATTTATATTTTACAAATGAAATGCTTATATTACTTTTAATGGGAAGAAGCACAATTACTTTTGCACCAACCTAATAAAATGAAATAGACTCAGTTGCTAGCTAGTGATTTATTTTCTCATGAAAAGACACATGATGAATTAGGAGTTTGGCGGGACTTATTTCACAAGATACAGGTTACAAAGACCCCATTAATAAAACAGGATGCAGTAAAGAAGCCAGCCAAAACCCACCAAAACCATGATGGCAACAAATGTGACCTCTGGTCATCCTCACTGCTCATTAAATGTTAATTATGAGACATTAGCATACTAAAGGAAACTCCCACGTGTGCCATGACAGTTTACAAATGCCATGGCAATCCGCAAATTGCCTTATATGGCCTGAAAGGGGAAGGAACCCTCCGTTTTGGGAAACTCCAGCCTTTTTCCCAGAAAACTCATAAATTACCCACTCCTTGTTTAGCATATGATCAAGAAATAAGCATAAAAATAGCCAGCAGCTATCAGGGCTGCTCTGCCTAGGGAGCAGCCACCTTTTTATTCCTTTATTTTCTTAAAGAACTTGTTTTCACTTTACTCTGTTGGCTTGCTCTTGAATTTTTTTGCAAATCCAAGAACCCCCATGGCCTCCTGAGCTGAACCCCAATTTTGGAGTTTACCTTGTGACAATCACATGAAAGTAAAGGTCTGTCTCTAATTCCAAACAAAACCTGACCCATCCAACACCAGCCAGGTGCTGGAAGAATGACATGGAAATTATAACCTGAGATAAGTCAGTATCTTCCACACCCATGGAACTGGTCTCAGGAAGGAGAACTCATGGCTTCAAAAAACCTAAGCCTGGGGACTCTAGCAAATCATCTGTGTGAATTTTACTTGAAGAGATCCTTAGCCCACTAATTTTAAATGGACGCTCCGGTTTCCTTATTGGTGCAATTTCATTGTTGCATATCACAAACCAAGCATGTGAAGAAGTTCTCCTCTCACTCTTGAATGTGTTTCTTTTTATATTTCCTGCCAGTTAGCATACTCAAATAACAAGATAAATTGGTTTTATAGGAAAGCAGAGAAATATATGAAGAATAGTTTATGTAGGGTCAAACCCTTAAAGAGTTAAAGACATTCTACATATAAAATTCAAGCAATAATATCTACCTTCAAGTAACACATGACTGTTAGACTTACCATAGGCAAAGCACTGCGGAATCACCATAGATCCCATAAAAGGAAGAAGACAAGACTTTGGCCTGAAGGAGTTTATAAAGCAGGCTAGGAACATATGACTCTTAAATGTAATTAATAGGGTGGTAAGTTCTATAATTAAGCTACAAACAGCTTTAGGCAGAAAAAGAAACATGAGGACAAATTTAATTTAAATAGATGTAAGGGAAATTTCATGAGGTGACATCTTTTTATATGGGCTTTGAAGGACAAATTGAATCTCAATAAGTAGGCAAGCTCTTGTTTATGTAGTTATTCATTCATTCATCACAATAAATACTTACTGAAAACCTTCCAAGTTTCTATGAAATCTTTTGGATGCAAAAGAGGTGTTCCTCAATCAGAAAAAAAAGAGGGTCTAGAGAGGTGCAGAAGCATGAGAAAATTTAGCAAAACAAAATCAGGTGAGGAATTAGGAAGACGAAAGATAAAAGGGTCGTTAGTTAATAAAATAAGACTGGGGAAGTGAGAAGCAGAGAAAATGGAAATGGAATCTTGTTTCTGAAAGTATCTGATTTTAATAAAAAGTTCAAGAGAAGTGTCAGTTACTATTATTATAATCAATAGTCTCAAATGGTGTGCTGAAATGTTTTGAATTTATGTAATAGCAAGGTTTTTTTGAGCAGGGGAATGACAGTCTCAGTACCCTTCTTAGGATGAAAAAAAAATGCTAATAAGCCCCAAAGAACATTGGGATAACGGGGTTCCTCTGACACAAATTCTGCAAATGCCTCCCTGAAAGAGTTCATTCTGTGTCTGCTCCAGGGCATTCTTAACCCATTTAGATATAAAATAAACCAGGGAGGCACAAGGCAGCAAATTTAGTTATAAGGCAACTTGCTTTAAAGGGATTTTTTCAAAACTATTAAATGTGTCTGATGTGCCAAACACAATTGTTTTTGGACTTGAATTATGGTTTTCTTGAATTATGGCTTTTTTAATTATGGTTTTTTGGACTTGAATTATGGACTCATTGATACAGTGATGACTGTTGGCCATATCTCTTTAAACACTCTGAGGCCCCAGCCAATCTTTCTTTGCTATGACCATCTTAAACATTTTCATTTGCCCAGCACAGCATGCCTCACATTTCCAAGCTATACAACAAGCCGTTGTGATTAAATATACTCCAGGCTCTCTACTCCGTCTTGTGCTATAGACACATTGGCCATCAGTGTTTGTGTATTTAAATACATATATTCAATTTATGTGGACTACGGTGATGTTACATGAAATAAGTCCACCTGAGAGTGTTTATCTTCATCTCTTACCTGGTAGTCTCTCTTTAAATCTGGCTAGGGGTGATCACCTGTCTGCCAAGATTAAAAAGTAGACAACTGTCCAGGATGTATATATGACATTAGGTATACAGAGTTCACCAGTTCAAACAGAATTAGAATTTAGCTCCCCTATTTAGTCAGGCCTCCCCTATCCTCACAGGGTAGCTTCAGTAAACTCCCATATGGCCATAAGTAGAAATTTCTAGGTATATCATAGTTTGAAATTTACCAAACAATACAGTTTCTCCAGAAGCCAAAAACAGGCATTTAATTTGTCTCTGCAAACTTCCTGCCAGGTAATTTTATTGCCTTCCAAACTAATTTTTTCCTAAGTGGCTTTTGTGATATACATGTAAACTTGAAGCACAGCTAAAAAGTGGACCTAAAAAAGCAGATGGTCAGGGCAGTGACCCCAGTGAATATATGCAGGGTCCCTCCCTGCATACCTACAAATATAAGTGTTGACCTCTTTCCACTAAATAATAGTAAAATAATAGTAATAATAATAATAATAATAATAATAAAGATGTTCAAAAGGCAGGTTACAGGACAAAAATTGAGAAGAAGACAAGAAATCAATGATTCAGACAAAGTACCAATGTTATCCTCTTCTCTTTACTCAGGTCTATGGATTGATGATTTGTGGGGTGTTGAGGGTTTCACTGTATCCAAGGGAGTCGAGTGTGCAGTCAAGCTAATGCCAGCAGAGGCAGAGCCTCAGAGAGTCCCCAAAAGGAAGGAAGTGGAGGATATTCCTTAAAATATTAACCTTCCTGGGGCTCAGTCTTCAGCTTCCTTTACTTCTCTCCACTGATGTCTCCCAAATTCGTATTTTCAGATTCAAACTCTCCCCTGAACTTTAAACTCATTTTTTCAACTGCTAACTACACCTGGATGTACTGCAGACCCCTGGAAGCAAACACGTCCAAAACAAAATTTGAACTCCTTCCTGAATGCATTCCCTGCAAGACTTTACCATCGAACTAAATGGCATCACCATTTACCCAGCTGCTAAGTCCAAAAGTCCAGGCATAGGCATACTTACCAACTCCTCTTCTCTCTAATATCTCTTATACAATCCATTTAGCAAGTCCTGTTATTGCTATGTTAGCATTATATTATGAACTTGATCAATTCCTATAAATTCTACTGCTAATATATAAAGTCAACCCCAATTATTTCTCCCCTAGACTGTCATAAAAGACCTCTGAGTCCCCTACTTCCGGACTCTCCATACACTGTCCTGTGCCCTTTGCCTTAGCTTCTCCAGACATAGCATCCAGAAGGATCATTCCAAATGAAAAAAACAGATCACATCACTCACCTGCTCAAAATGCTCCCACCAGGTTTGAAGTAAAATTGAAAATCTTTAGCAAGGTCTACAAGGCTCTTCATGGTCTGGGCCTACTTACCACTTGGACCTCATCCCCAGCTACCTCCCTGATGGCCCCTCACTCGTTTTGCTGTACCCTATCTTTGTTGTGATTTCAAAATGTTCAGCTCCTTTTTGGATTTTATACTGTTTCATCTTCCCAGACTCTGCACCCCCAGGAGTTTTAAAGGGCAGGATGCTTCATATCAGGTAGGTTTCTGTGAAAATTTGACCTTCTAGACCATTCTATTTAAAATAGTCTCCACCCTATCTCTGCCCTCTGTATACCATCCCAACTATACCCAACTACGTTTTTTTTTCTTAGCACTCACATCCCTTGAAATTGCATTATCTGTTCACTTGCTTAATACCTGTGGCTTTCAAAAGAAAATAATTTCCACATAAGGCAAGACTTTTTTATTCATTGCTGTTTCCTTAAAACTTAGACCAGCATCTGGTACACAATAGATACTGAATACCTATTTAATGAATCGGAACACAACCCAAGGCCTGTGGGGAAGGATGAGATAACTGCTGACTGTCCAGCCACAGTGTGTGATGAGTGTGTTAAAACTATTTGGGATTTAGGTTTAAGAGACTTTCCATTTTGATATGCCATCTTATTAATTCAATACTTATTGTGCATAGTTTCTTACTAACTTTTCTCTTTTTAATGAGTACAAGAGAAATGAGTGGCCATGATCTTTCTTGTTTTATACAGCAATCACTCCCTTGAGTGTTAGAATAGAAAATGAAATCCAAAGACTTTAAAAAAAAAACATAAAGGCCTGTGGTATGGTGGAAAAGATGCACTGAAGCTAGAATTATATGTTCATTGAGTGTTAGAATAGATGCCCCTTAGAGAAAACCTCAACCCTCTGCTGGAATTACTACCTCTGAATTAGAGATCATGGTATCCCTATAAAGGTTTAAGACTTGAATAATCTAAATAAGATTCAGAATTTAATTAAACTCCCATGTATGTACTATAATGGATATTACTAAGTATGAATTAAGATAAATATCCTTATCTTAAAAAATTCCAAATAAAGAGAAAAATATAAAATGTGCCAATACTGAAAAGAACTTAAGAAAGTAACTCAACTTTGGATGCTTCATCTGAAAAAAAAAGAAAAATGAAATGAATTATATCTACCCCCACTCAACTATGATGAGGGATAAATAAGAAGTAGGTGAATAGGCTTTGATAACTATGATTTCCTAGAGAAATAGAAGAATTATCAAGAGTATTACCAGATAGAGGGGGTCCCCTTAGCTCCAGGGAGACTCTAGTCTCAGTGAGTCGCATGGTTTAGACAATTTCCTTTGACTCAAGCAGAGGCCAGGTGCAGTACCGCAGAGCAAACACAGATCTGGAAGGCAGGAGACTCAGATCCTTGTCCCATCCACAACATGACCTCATTAAGTTTTCTCAGGTCTTTCTCATTCTGTCTCTAATCTTGATTTTATTATCTATGGAAAGAGTAGTCCAAAGTTGTGAACTCTTAAGGGCCTGCCATCTCTAAATTCATGACTTTTTAATTCCTTGGTACAATCACAGTATTTTACTGCTAAATCTGTGAGCCTAAGCAGATGTTATACCCACTCCCTGTATTTCCTTCTATCACAGTAAATTGAAGGAAATGTCTTTAGAATAAAACAGAGCCCAGTCAGTCTCATACATGGCACTCCAAAAATAGCTGGAGTATGGTTTTAGTGACCAGCTGTGCTAGACCATAGACATGGACTATTGCCTGGCACACCACTTTAACCCAAGAGACAGAAAAGTGCATACTCAAAGCAAAACAATAAGATTGGCCTATCATACTGCTTTTCTCCAACTTTACAGCACCATTATCAGATCTTTTGCTTTTAAGGTGAGTGGCACTGCTTTTTGTGTGTTTTTGTTTGCTTGTTTGTTTGTTTTAATCAATCAAATGAAGTGCAAAGGTCTAGTAAGGCAATAGCAGTGTTCTCAGTCTCTATCTATATTACTATTGTCCTTCTATACCCACTACTGTCATCTGCTAAGGAAAGGCTCTTCCTGTTACAGATACAGAACCAACAGAACACACTTAAAAAAATAAACATATGCTTTCAACCTCAAAGGACAGTGAGAGGCAAAGTTTAAACTTTTGGCTTATACTGAAGTTCAGTTCTTCCCACATGTCAGAGACCTCTGGCTATGGGTGAATCTCACTGAGAACAAACCTATGATGATTATTCCATTTGGCTTGCATGGAATTTATGACAGAATGTGTCATTTAGAATGTGTCAAGTCAGAGTCTCACCTTTGTGTCTTCAACTATTATACCAGATTGCTAAGCTACATCATGGCAACATCAATGAGTTCAAATGGGCTGGGCTTCTAATAATAAAACATTCATCATGCCATAGCTAAGTTTCTTGAACAGGCTCACATTTTATCCAATGTTTATAATAGTTCTCAACAATTTTTTATTGGTGGTTTCAATAAAAATCACTTATACACAGAAGCAGCTAATTAATTGTGTAGTTTTTTATGTTAACTTATTATTTACAAAGTACTGTCAAAGTTATTTTAAATGGAAATTATATGCTTATTTAAGTTAAGAAAGACAGACAAAATGATTTGTCCACACTCACCCAGTTTAATCTTCTAGAACCAAGACTTGTATCTGGTTCTTCTGATAGTTATTAAAAGTAGCCCTGAGGAACAATGGTATAATTAATAAAATGAGGTAATTTTGTGAATTATTTCAGAAACAAATTCTGGTCTTAAAAACACCTTATTACAAAAAGAAATTTAAGCAAAACATCTGCAAAATTTAGAAACTTACTTTAGGCAGATGATTTTCTTCCCTATAAGTGTATGAAGTTCAAAAGAATATCAAAAATTCTGGAAACTTTCACTCGGATTTTAAAAATATGTAGTAGATGTGTTTCTTGATTTTAAGTATAGAAATGTGTGGTGTCAAAAGGGATTATATCTCCGAGAACACTGTAACCATTAGTTTTCACCTTCAGTGAATAGAAATCAGAAAAGCAAACCAAGTCCATAGAAAGAGCAGAGACTATTCACATTGATTATGCTTCCATTCAGGGATTCAAAACCTGTTAAGAAACAAACAAAAAGCTGTACTCTGGCTGGTTAATTTGTTTCCCATAGGGAAATGGGTTTGTAAAACTACTTCACCTGTTTACTGGAGTTGAACATGTAAATAAATATGTTGTAGATAATGGAATCCTAGAGTCTCACCTTTGGTGAAAATATTTATAAATAATTGGTGGGGGGAAGTTACTAGCATAAATCCTTTGGTGTTGATTTGGAATCAAAACTATCAGAATGACCTCATTTTATAGATAGATACATGGATAGATAAATACACGCAGAAATGAATATGATATGTGTATAAACATGATGCATCCCCCAGTAGTCATACATTTATTTCCTAGTTCTGTCTCCTAAGAGGGCCTTGACACAGTGGCACCCCACTAGCAATGTGCATATACAGTGCTCACATTTTGGTTACTAAATCTCATTCTTCAAAAAAGGAACTAGGGCTCTTTGACGAATTGGTGATTTCATGGCTGGGGTAGGGGAAAGTCAGAATGAACCTGGACCATATTGTGGTGCCAAAAAGTAATAAAAAAGGGTAGATAAAAAGGAATAGAAGTGAACCTTAAAGAACTTTCAAGTATAGAATAATTTGAGGAAGAAACTGAATAATGATAGCATTGGATTGTAAAACAGAAAAATTAAACATCCATGAGTCTGTACTGTACAAAATAATACAATAAATAAATATGTGAGAGAAATGGACAGATCTTCCTTACAAATGAATTCCAAATAATAAAAGCAAAACATCATAGTAATAAATCACAGTATTCTCTCCAAATATTTATCTATTTCAAAGAAAAACATAGTAACGTTATAGTTACCTTTATACAAACTTGGCCAAAACCACATTAATCAAATGAGTTATATCACCAGTAATAAGACATTGATATTATGTACCTCTTGATATGATGTTTGCAAAGGGCACATCACCTTCATGGTATTCTTCCTGAAAATCCATATCCTTCATCTAGCCATGAGAAAAGATCAGACAGGCTTAAATTAAGGGACATTCTACAAAATACCTGACTACTACTCTTCAAACGTGACAGGGTTATGATAGATAAGAAAATACAGAGAAATTCTCACAGATCGGTGGAGACTAAAGAGAGATATGCCAAATAAATGCAATGTGGGATTCTGTAAGGAAAAAAGAAAGAATATTAGTGAGAAAACTGTTGATATCTTAATAATGTTTGTGAGTTTAGGTAGTACATTTATCTCATAGTTTTGATCATCATACCTTGATTATATAAGATACTTTCATTAGGGAGGCTGGGTGAAGAATATATGAAAAACATGTATTATTTTTGAAACTCTTCTGTAAGTTTATCTAAAATCTGCTTAAAAAGTTAAATAAAAAAGTAACACACATTGTAAATCTTCACCATTAAGTTAGGACAGAGAATTCTGAAAGTCCTGGAATGAGAAAAAGGGAGAATAACTAGGAGGAAAACCCAGGGAATTTTCAGGGATATTTCATGCTTAATCTCAAGTTGTTGCCTGTTAACAAATTTATTGTAGTGCAATTTAGCTGATGCAAGTTGAGTTCTGAGAGAGGCATTCTCTAAGATAGAGGTCGATGTGCAGGGTGCTTATTTAGGGCTTTTAGAAGTCATGGAAAGGATGGAAAAGAAAGGAGATTGGGCGTAAGAAGAAGCTCGACAGTGATATAGTCTCAACAAAGACCTCAAACCTGACCTACAGAAAGTCCTAAAGCTAGGAAAGCCCTTCAAAGTTGTCCTAAGTTGGGACAAGGGTGTCAGGCCCTTATAACCCTGCTCATCAGTCATTGGATGCTGCTTGCTCCTTGGGCAAGGCAGTTTTCCTCAGCGGAGACCATCCTCCAGGAGGATGACAGTTAAAGCCATCCTATGGCAGCGCTGTCATCAGCTGGGGAGTAAGTTCCTCATCTCTGAAAGGGGGCTTGGGTGACCATCATAGCATCCACCACATTAGCCAACTCTAGCCATTAAGTAACATAGCCTATTCACAACAAATGTGTTTGTAGTGATGTTTGTGAGAGTGAAAAATTAAAAATTTTAAAATATCTGTATCACATGCTTGGAGTAATGCAGGGTGGTAGAAAGGGAGCAGATGTTTGATGTGGATGGAGAAAGGGAGAAACAACATGATAGGAGACAGGGAACCTCATTCTCCAAGAGTTTTTATACATTCTGAGGGGGAGATGAAACCAAAAGGTGTGGATAAGCTCAGGACAGTTTATTTGTTTATAGAGGAAAAGGTGACCTTCTAAGAATGTTTAAAACCCTGAGGGGCAGGAAAGTGGCACAAAATCAGATTATATAAATTTAATAAGAATAATAGTGTGGTAGGCAGAATGATGTCCCAGCTTCCTACATTTCAAATATACCCTCCGCCTAATCCTTGGAACCTATGAATATGTTAGGTTACATAGTAATGAGAAACTAGGTTTCAGATAAGTTGTTTGCTAATATATTGACCACAAATTAGGAAGATTATCCTGGGTTACTTGGGTGGGCCCAGTGTAATCACAAGGGCCCTTAAAAGCAGAAGAGGAAGGCAGAAGAGGAAAGTCAGATAGAGATGTGACTATGGAAGAATGATAAGAGGGGTGCAAATTTGCTGGCATTAAAGACAGAATACTGAGGCCACTAGCCAAGGAATGTAGGCAGCCACTACAAGCTGGAAGAGGCAGGGAAATTCTTCCCTAGAGGCTATAGAGAGAAATACGGGCCTGCTCATACATTGATTTTAGTCAGTGATAACTATGTCAGACTTCCAACCTGAAGAAATGTAAAATATTAAATTTGTGTTAAGACACTAAGTTTGTGGTAATTTATTGCAGCAGCAATAGAAAACTATTAGAAATGATTTGGATTCCAGACTTCCCTTTTTAAGT
Source organism: Gorilla gorilla gorilla (assembly GCF_029281585.2). NCBI lineage: Eukaryota > Metazoa > Chordata > Mammalia > Primates > Hominidae > Gorilla > Gorilla gorilla. Next base: position 88,497,285 of record NC_073240.2, read on the forward strand.
CTCTTTGTCTGGTGGAGTAGGTCACAAGTTGGGAGGATAGGCCTATGAAAGGCAGTGGAGGCTGAGGAGACTAGTCAAAAAAGAGAAGCTGAACAGCCAAATTAGCAATGATCACTACATATTCTGAAAGGTGGTCACCCTGTGTCACCACAATCTTCCATAAACAAAAACTCCTCAGTAAAGCTACAAAAATAAATGTACTATCAGTATGTTTACATTGCTTATGGAAGCCAGCAAGGAGTAAAGTTTGGGAAAAGATTGAAGAAAATGAATTGGCAACTAAATCTATCATGATAATAGAGCAGAGAGACAAAGAAAACAAGGAAAAAAGATTAGAAATTCATAAAGATCATAGAAAGGAATGATTAAGTTGGAATCAATGTGTATTGGAATCAACAAATTTATAAATTCAGAAGATTTGCTAAGCTTATGTAAATCTTTGAGAGTTATAAAAGTCAATCCTTTGAAAGAATATTCTGGGAAGACGGTAGAGTAGGAAGAACCAGGAATCTGTCTCCCCAATCACTAACAATTGCACTGGCAGAGTCTTTCTGATGTAACTATTTTGGAACTTTGAAGTCTATGTAAGGCTTGAAACTCCCAGAGAAAGGCATGAACAGTAAATTATGGTTACATTTGGTCAATTTCAGCTTTGAGCACAGTAGCAGCTACTCATCCCATTCTCTGACAGCAGACAGTTGTACATAATTTCCTGAAGCAGCATGAACACAGGAGCCAGGGCGGGCAAAAAAGTCCCTGTCCTCCAAATGTCAGGGATCTGTGTACTGATCACCAACTGCTGCTTCTGATCACAGAGGGGCAAAGAGTCAGGTGGCCATTGTTGTTGTACCCCCTCCCATCATTGCAAGCCCCTCCCCCTCTGATTGAAGTGACTTCCAGGGCATTTAAAAGGCTGGTGCCTTTCATCTCCCTCCCTTTCATTTCTCTCATTTTCTTCTTTTGGGACACAGACATTGAAGACTAGCTCAGCAAATGCAACTGCATACACAGGGGAAATAAAAAAGGCAAAGTACATGCCAAGGGGAAGGCACAGGCTCAAAAAAGACCTAAGAAGATCTTAGGTCTACACATGAGGCTAGTCTTTGGCACAGAGACAGCCTATAATTTTTTTAAAGCAAAAATTTTAAAAAATCCAAAATCTGGAGAAGGAAAAAAATCTGATTTTCAAAGTTATTGTATTATTAAATTGAAATGTCAAGTTTTCATCAACAACAAGAAAAAATCACAAAGCATACAAAGAAAAAAAGTATATAAGCCAACAGAAACTGTCCTTGATGAAGATCTGATGGTGAATCTACTGGACAAATACTGTAAAACAACTATCTTATAGGTGCTCAAAGAACTAAATATAGACATAGAAAGTCAAGAGAATGATTTACGAGCAAAATGGAAATACTAATAAAGATATACAAAATGTAAAAAAGTTCTGAAAATGAAAAATACAATAAATAAAAATTCATTAGAGAAATTCAAAGACAAATTTAAGCAGGCAGAAGAAAAATATCAGTAAATTTGAGGATAAGATAATATAAATTATTAGGTCTGAGGAACAGAGAAAGAAAAGGTTGAAGATAAGTGCACAGAGCCTAAATGACCTATGGAACACCGCCAAGGGGAGCGACATACTCACTGTGGGATTTCCAGGAGGAGGATGGAGAGAAAGAGACAGAGAGAAATTTGAAACAAAATAATAGCTGAAAACTTTCCAAATTCAATAACATACATGAATATAAACATCCAAGAGGCAGGAGGATTAATTTTAAAACATTCACACATTATAATCAACCTCGCGAAAGCCAAATACGAAAATAATTTTTTTTTTATTGTACATTAAGTTTTAGGGTACATGTGCACAATGTGCAGGTTAGTTACATATGTATTCATGAGCCATGTTGGTGTGCTGCACCCATTAACTCGTCATTTAACATTAGGTATATCCCCTAATGCTATCCCTTCCCCCTCCCCCCACCCCACAACAGGCCTGGTATGTGATGTTCCCCTTCCTGTGTCCATGTGTTCTCATTATTCAATTCCCACCTATGAGTGAGAACATGCGGTGTTTGGTTTTTTGTCCTTGTGACAGTTTGCTGAGAATGATGGTTTCCAGCCTCATCCATGTCCCTATGAAGGACACGAACTCATCATTTTTTATGGCTGCATAGTATTCCATGGTGTATATGTGCCACATTTTCTTAATCCAGTCTATCATTGTTGGACATTTGGGTTGGCTCCAAGTCTTTGCTATTGTGAATAGTGCCACAATAAACATATGTGTGCATGTGTCTTCATAGCAGCATGTTTTATAATCCTCTGGGTATATACCCAGTAATGGGATGGCTGGGTCAAATGGTATTTCTAGTTCTAGATCCCTGAGGAATTGCCACACTGACTTCCACAATGGTTGAACTAGTTTACAGTCCCACCAACAGTGTAAAAGTGTTGCTATTTCTCCCCATCCTCTCCAGCACCTGTTGTTTCATGACTTTTTAATGATCGCCATTCTAACTGGTGGGAGATGGTATCTCATTGTGCTTTTGATTTGCATTACTCTGATGACCAGTGATGATGAGCATTTTTTCATGTGTCTTTTGGCTGCCAAAATGTCTTCTTCTGACATATCCTTTGCCCACTTTTTGATGGGGTTGTTTTTTTCTTGTAAATTTGTTTGAGTTCATTGTAGATTCTGGATATTAGCCCTTTGTCAGATGAGTAGATTGCAAAAATTTTCTGCCATTCTGTAGGTTGCCTGTTCACTCTGATGGTAGTTTCTTTTGCTGTGCAGAAGCTCTTTAGTTTAATTAGATCCCATTTGTCTATTTTGGCTTTTGTTGCCATTGCTTTTTGTGTTTAGACATGAAGTCCTTGCCCATGCCTATGTCCTGAATGGTATTGCCTAGGTTTTCTTCTAGGGTTTTTATGGTTTTAGGTCTAACATTTAAGTCTTTAATCCATCTTGGATTAGTTTTTGTATAACGTATAAGGAAGGGATCCAGTTTCAGATTTCTACATATGGCTAGCCAGTTTTCCCACCACCATTTATTAAATAGGGAATCCTTTCCCTATTTCTTGTTTTTGTCAGGTTTGTCAAAGAACAGATACTTGTAGATATGCGGCATTATTTCTGAGGGCTCTGTTCTGTTCCATTGGTCTATAACTCTGTTTTGGTACCAGTACCACGCTGTTTTGGTTACTGTAGCCTTGTAGTATAGTTTGAAGTCAGGTAGCGTGATGCTTCCAGCTTTGTTCTTATGGTTTAGGATTGACTTGGCCATGTGGGCTCTTTGTTGGTTCCATATGAACTTTAAAGTAGTTTTTTCCAATTCTGTGAAGAAAGTCATTGGGAGCTTGATGGGGATGGCACTGAATCTATAAATTACCTTGGGCAGTAGGGCCATTTTCACGATATTGATTCTTCCGACCCATGAGCATGGAGTGTTCTTCCATTTGTTTGTATCCTCTTTTATTTCCTTGAGCAGTGGTTTGTAGTTCTCCTTGAAGAGGTCCTTCACATCCCTTGTAAGTTGGATTCCTAGGTATTTTATTCTCTTTGAAGCAATTGTGAATGGGAGTTCACTCATGATTTGGCTCTCTGTTTGTCTGTTATTGGTGTATAAGAATGCTTGTGATTTTTGCACATTGATTCTGTATCCTGAGAATTTGCTGAAGTTGCCTATCAGCTTAAGGAGATTTTGGGCTGAGACGATGGAGTTTTCTAGATATACAATCATGTAATCTACAAACACGGAGAATTTGACTTCTTCTTTTCCTAATTGAATACCCTTTATTTCCTTCTCCTGCCTGATTGCCCTGGCCAGAACTTCCAACACTATGTTGAATAGGAGTGGTGAGAGAGGGCATCCCTGTCTTGTGCCAGTTTTCAAAGGGAATGCTTCCAGTTTTTGCTCATTCAGTATGATATTGGCTGTGCATTTGTCATAGATAGCTCTTATTATTTTGAGATACATCCCATCAATACCTAATTTATAGAGAGTTTTTAGCATGAAGGATTGTTGAATTTTGTCAAAGGCCTTTTCTACATCTATTGAGATAATCATGTGGTTTTTGTCATTGGTTCTGTTTATATGCTGGATTACATTTATTGATTTGCGTATGTTGAACCAGCCTTTCATCCCAGGGATGAAGCCCACTTGATCATGGTGGATAAGCTTTTTGATGTGCTGCTGGATTTGGTTTGCCAGTATTTTATTGAGGATTTTTGCATCGACGTTCATCAGGGCTATTGGTCTAAAATTCTCTTTTATTTGTTGTGTCTCTGCTAGGCTTTGGTATCAGGATGATGCTAGCCTCACAAAATGAGTTAGGGAGGATTCCCTCTTTTTCTATTGATTGGAATAGTTTCAGAAGGAATGTTACCAGCTCCTCCTTGTACCTCTGGTAGAATTCGGCTGTGAATCCGTCTGGTCCTGGACTTTTTTTGGTCGGTAAGCTATTATTTATTGTCTCAATTTCAGAGCCTGTTATTGGTCTATTCAGAGATTCAAATTCTTCCTGGTTTAGTCTTGGGAGGGTGTATGTGTCGAGGAATTTATCCATTTCTTCTAGATTTTCAAGTTTATTTGCGTAGAGGTGTTTATAGTATTCTCTGATGGTAGTTTGTATTTCTGTGGGATCGGTGGTGATATCCCCTTTATCATTTTTTATTGCTTCTATTTGATTCTTCTCTCTCTTCTTCTTTATTAGTCTTGCTAGTGGTCTATCAGTTTTGTTGATCTTTTCAAAAAACCAGCTCCTGGATTCATTGATTTTTTGAAGGGACTTTGTGTCTCTGTTTCCTCCAGTTCTGCTCTGATCTTAGTTATTTCTTGCCTTCTGCTAGCTTTTGAATGTGTTTGCCCTTGCTTCTCTAGTTCTTTTAATTGTGATGTTAGGGTGTCAATTTTAGATCTTTCCTGCTTTCTCTTGTGGGCACTTAGTGCTATAAATTTCCCTCTACACACTGCTTTGAATGTGTCCCAGAGATTCTGGTATGTTGTGTCTTTGTTTTCTTTGGTTTCAAAGAACATCTTTATTTCTGCCTGCATTTCTTATGTACCCAGTAGTCATTCAGGAGCAGGTTGTTCAGTTTCCATGTAGTTGAGCAGTTTTGAGTGAGATTCTTAATCCTGAGTTCTAGTTTGATTGCACTGTAGTCTGAGAGGCAGTTTGTTATAATTTGTGTTCTTTTACATTGGCTGAGGAGTGCTTTACTTCCAACTATGTGGTCAATTTTGGAATAGGTGTGGTGTGGTGCTGAAAAGAATGTATATTCTGTTGATTTGTGGTGGAGAGTTCTGTAGATGTATATTAGGTCTGCTTGGTGCAGAGCTGAGTTCAATTCCTGGATATCCTTGTTAACTTTCTGTCTCGTTGATCTGTCTAATGTTGACAGTGGGGTGTTAAGGTCTCCCATTATTATTGTGTGGGAGTCTAAGTCTCTTTCTAGGTCTCTAAGGACTTGCTTTATGAATCTGGGTGCTCCTGTATTGGGTGCATATATATTTAGGACAGTTAGCTCTTCTTGTTGAATTGATCCCTTTACCATTATGTAATGGCCTTCTTTGTCTCTTTTGATCTTTGTTGGTTTAAAGTCTGTTTTTTCAGAGACTAGGATTGCAACATCTGCCTTTTTTTTTGTTTTCCATTTGCTCGGTAGATCTTCCTCCATCCCTTTATTTTGAGCCTATGTGTGTCTCTGCGTGTAAGATGGGTTTCCTGAATACAGCACACTGATGGGTCTTGACTCTTTATCCAGTTTGCCAGTATGTGTCCTTTAATTGGAGCATTTAGCCAATTTACATTTAAGGTTAATATTGTTATGTGTGAATTTGATCCTGTCATTAGGATGTTAGCTGGTTATTTTGCTCGTTAGTTGCAGTTTCTTCCTAGCCTGGATGCTCTTTACAATTTGGCGTGTTTTTGCAGTGGCTGGTACCAGTTGTTCCTTTCCATGTTTAGTGCTTCCTTCAGGAGCTCCTTTAGGGCAGGCCTGGTGGTTACACAATCTCTCAGTATTTGCTTGTCTGTAAAGGATTTTATTTCTCCTTCACTGATGAAGTTTAGTTTGGCTGCATATGAAATTGTGTGTTAAATATTCTTTTCTTTAAGAATGTTGAATATTGGTCCCCACTCTCTTCTGGCTTGTAGAGTTTCTGCCGAGAGATCAGCTGTTAGTCTAATGGGCTTCCCTTTGTGGGTAACCCGACCTTTCTCTCTGGCTGCCCTTAACATTTTTTCCTTGATTTCAACTTTGGTGAATCTGACAATTATGTGTCTTGGAGTTGCTCTTCTCTAGGAGTATCTTTGTGGCATTCTCTGTACTACCTGAATTTGAATGTTGGCCTGCCTTCCTAGATTGGGGAAGTTCTCCTGGATAATATCCTGCAGTGTTTTCCAACTTGGTTCCATTCTCCCCGTCACTTTCAGGTACGCCAATCAGATGAAGATTTGGTCTTTTCACATGGTCCCATATTTCTTGGAGGCTTTGTTTGTTTCTTTTTATTCTTTTTTCTCTAAACTTCTCTTCTTGCTTCATTTCATTCATTTGACCATCCATCACTGATACCCTTTATTCCAGTTGATCGTATCGGCTACTGAGGCTTGTGCATTCATCACGTAGTTTCCGTGCCATGGTTTTCAGCTCCATCAGGTCCTTTAAGGACTTCTCTGCATTGGTTATTCTAGTTAGCCATTCGTCTAATTTTTTTTTCAAGGTTTTTAACTTCTTTGCCATCCGTTCTAACTTCCTCCTTTAGTTCGGAGTAGTTTGATCATCTGAAGCCTTCTTCTCTCAACCGGTCAAAGTCATTCTCCGTCCAGCTTTGTTCCGTTGCTGGTCAGGAGCTGTGTTCCTTTGGAGGAGGACAGGCACTCTGATTTTTAGAGTTTCCAGTTTTTCTGCTCTGTTTTTTCCCCATCTTTGTGGTTTTATCTACCTTTGGTTTTTGATGATGGTGACGTACAGATGTGGTTTTGGTGTGGATGTCCTTTCTGTTTGTTAGTTTTCCTCCTAACAGTCAGGACCCTCAGCTGCAGGTCTGTTGGAGTTTGCTGGAGGTTCACTCCAGACCCTGTTTGCCTGGATATGAGCAGCAGAGGCTGCAGAACAGTGAATATTGGTGAACAGCAAATGTTGCTGCCTGATTGTTCCTCTGGAAGTTTTGTCTCAGAGGAGTACCCGGCTGTGTGAGGTGTCCATCTGACCCTACTGGGGTGTGCCTCCCAGTTAGGCTCCTCGGGGTCAGGGACCCACTTGAGGAGGCAGTCTGTCTGTTCTCAGATCTCCAGCTGCGTGCTGAGAGAACCAATACTCTCTTCAAAGCTGTCAGACAGGGATATTTAAGTCTGCAGAGGTTTCTGCTGCCTTTGGTTTGGCTGTGCCTTGCCACCTGAGGTGGAGTCTACAGAGGCAGGCAGGCCTCCTTGAGCTGAGGTGGGCTCCACCCAGTTCGAGCTTCCTGGCCACTTTGTTTACCTACGCAAGCCTCAGCAATCGCGGGCGCCCCTCCCCCAGCCTCACTGCCACCTTGCAGTTTGATCTCAGACTGCTGTGCTATCAGTGAGTGATGCTCCACAGGTGTAAGACCGTCTGAGCCAGATGCAGGATATAATCTCCTGGTGTGCACAGGAGACCATTGGAAAAGTTGGAAATGTGCAGTATTAGGGTGGGAATGACCCAATTTTCCAGGTGCCGTCTGTCACCGCTTTCTTTCACTAGGAAAGGGAATTCCCTGACCCCTTGCACTTCCCAGGTGAGGCAATGCCTTGCCCTGCTTTGGCTCAGGCTCGGTGCACTGCACCCACTGTCCTGCACCCATTGTCCGACACTCCCCAGTGAGATGAACCCGGTACCTCAGTTGGAAATGCAGAAATCACCCATCTTCTGCATCACTCATGCTGGGAGCTGTAGACTAGAGCTGTTCCTATTCGGCCTTCTTGGCTCCTCCCCTGAAAAGAAAATTTTGAAAGCAGCATGAGAGGTGACTTGTTACATACAAGGGATCCTTAATTAGATTGTCAGCAATTTTCTCATCAGAAATATTGGAGGCAAATATATTGAAAGTGCAGAAAGAAAAAAACTCTCAAAGAAAAATCCCATATGCAGCAAAAATATTCTTCAAAAGTGAAGGAGAAATTAAGATATTCCTAGATAAGAAAAGGCAGAGAGAATTTATTACCACTAAACCTCCACTGCAAGAAATGCTAAAAGAAGTCCTGCAGATTGAAATGAAAGGACAGTAGACAGTAACTCAAAGCCGTATGAAGAAATAAATTTCTCAGTAAAGGTAAATACATGTTATATAACTCCTTTTTTGTTTTATACATGATTAAAGAGACTAATACATGTAAATAATAATTAATAATCTCAAAGCTAGTATTATTTTAATTTTGGTCTGTAACTACACCTTTTGTTTTCTACATACTTTAAGAAACTAAGTCATTTAGTTGTCCATATCCATGGGTTCTGCATCTGTGGATTCCCCCAATTGTGGATCAAAAATATTTGGAAAAAAGGATGGTTATGTCTATACTGAATATAATGGACTATTTTTTTCTTTGCATTACTCCCTAAACAATACAGTATAGTAAATATTTACATAGCATTTGCATTGCATTAGGCATTATAAGTAACCTAGAGATGATTTAAGGTATATAGAAAGACATGATTTAGTTATATACAAATACTAATAGTTTTATATAAGAGACTTGAGCGTTGGTAGATTTTGGTGTCTGTGAGAGGTTCTGAATCAATCCCCCACAGATACTGAGGGATAACTGTTCATTAAAAAATACATTAATTTATATTTTTGGACATACAACGAATAAAGTTATACTTTTGTGACATGAGGATTAGGGATAGAGTGGTAAAGGACAATAATTTTTGTATATTATTAAAGTTATTCTGGTATAAATTCAAATTAGAGTGCTATAACTTTAGGATGATAAATGTAATAATTTCCACTGGAACCACAAAGATAATAGCTAATGAATATACACAAAAGAAAGTGAGAAAGAAATTTAAATTTTATTGCAAAAAATCAACTAAACACAAAAGAAGACAGTAAGACTGTAAGATAGCAAGAAATCAGGGACCCAAAACCATAAGGCATTTAGAAACCAAATTACAAAATGGCAGAAGTAAGTCCTTCCTTATCGGCAATTACTTCTTGTAAATGCACCAAACTCTCCAAAATACAGAAACTGGCACAGTGGGTTTAAAAAAAAAAAAAAAAAAAACACCAACAACAAAATCATGATCCAACTTCATGCAATCTATAGAAGACTCACTTTAGATTCAAAGACAAAAGAGGTTTAAAGTAAAAAGATGGAAAAGATATGGCATAAAAATAGTAACTAAATGAAAGCAAGGATGTTTATACTAATATACAAAATAGGCTTTAAATCAAAAAAGCATACAAGAGACAGAAATATATATTAAAAGCTTTAATAGAGCAAGATGATATAATAATTATAAACATCTATGTATCTAAAAACAGACCATGAAATATATGGAGCAAAAATTCACAAAACTGAAGAGAGAAATAGGGTTATAATAATTGCTGAAAACTTCAGTGCCTCCACCCATGATAATGGATAGAAAAACCAGACAGAAGATAAGTTAGAAAATACAGTACTTGAACAGAACAATAACCAGCTAGATCTAACAGACATTCAGAACACTCTATCCACCAACAACAAAAATTCTTCTCAAATGGATGTTGCCTATTTTGTAGGATAGGTTATATGCTAAGCCACAAATTAAGCCTCAATGGATTTAAAATAATAAATATTCAACAAAGGACCTTCTTTGGCCACGATGGAATAAAGTTAGAAATCAATAACAGAAGGAAAACTAGAAAATTCACAAATTTGTGGAAATCAAACACCATATACTTAATCAATGTATCAAAGAAGAATTTATAAGAGAAAGTAGAAAATACTTAAGGTATGGGTGAAAATTGAAATACTACGTACCAACACTTACAGGACATAATGAAAGCATGCTGGGGGAAATTTATAGCTATAAATGCTTATATTTAACAAGAAAAAAAGGATCTCAAATCATCACTCCAATTTTACAGCATAAAGAACTAGAAAGAGAACAAACTAAGCCTGAAGCTAGCAAAAGAAAGGAAATAATGAAGATTGGAATAGAGATCAAAGAAATTTAGAATATAAAAATAATACCAGTCTTTCTCAAACTATTTCAAAAAGTTACAGAGAAATACTTCCCAACTCATTCTATGAGGTCTGATACGAAAGCCAGACAAAGACACTGTAAGTACAGAAAAGTACAGACCACTATTCTATATGGACATTTATGAAAAATCATCAACCAAATATTTGTAAACTGAATTCTGCAACATATGAAAATGATTGTACACCATGACCAAGTGGGATTTATTTCAGGAATGTAAGAACTGATCAATGTTATACACCACATTAACAAAATAAAGGAAAAAAGCCACATATGGTCATCCCAAATAATGTAGAAAAAGCATTAGACAAAATTTGGTACTCTTTCATGATAGAAATACCCAATAAACTAAAAGTAGAAGAAAACAACCTCAACATAATAAAAGCCATAAAAATGCACAGAGAACATTACACTTAATGATAAAAGATTGATTTTTTTCCCTCTAAGATCAAGAATAAGGAAACAATGACTATTTCTACCATTTCTATTCAACACAATACTGAAAATCCCTGTCAGAGCTATTAGGCAAGAAAAATGAACATCATCCAACGTGGAAAGGAAAAGGTAAAATAAACTGTACACAGATATAATCTGATATGTAGAAAGTGCTAAAATTCCACACAAAAACTGTTGGAACTATAAATGATCTCAGCAAAGTAGCAGGATACAAAGTCAACACAGAAAAAATCAGTTGCATTTCTATACATTAACAATGAATAATCCCAAATGAATTTTTTAAAAAAATCCATTTTCAATAGCCATAAACAGAATAAATACTTAATTAACTGAACCAACGGGATGGAAGACTTGTGCAACGAAAACTATAAAAGATATCTGAAAGAAGTTGAAGAAAATATAAGTAAATAGATCCCAAATTCATGGATTGAAAGATTTAATATGCTAAGATGTCAGTACTATACAAATCAATCTACAAGGTTAATGCAATTCCTATCTAAACCCCCAAAACTTTTTCTTTCAGATAGAAAGAAAAACCCGTTTTAAAATTCATATGGAATCTTAAGAGACTCCAAATAGCCAAAATAATCCTTAAAAACAAGTACAAACCTGGAGAATTCACATTTGCTGATTTTAAAAATTACTACATAGCTTCAATCAAAACCATTTTGGCTGGGCGCGGTGGCTCACACCTGTAATCCCAGCACTTTGGGAGGCTGAGGTGGGCGGATCACTTGAGGTCAGGAATTCGAGACCAGCCTGGGCAACATGGTGAAAACCCATCTCTACTAAAAGTACAAAAATTAGCCTGGCATGGTAGCCCACACCTATAATCCTGGCTACTCAGTGGGTGGAGGCAGGAGAATTGCTTGAACCCAGGGGGCAGAGGTTGCAGTGAGCCCAGAATGTGCCACTGCACTCCAGCCTGGGCGACAGAGCGAGACTCCATCTCAAACAAACAAAAAATTAAATTAAAATTTAAAAAATGAAATAAAACAGTGCAGTATTGGCATAAATGATAGAGTTCAGAAATAAACCCTAACATTTATGGTCAAATTATTTTCAAGAAGAGTACCAAGATCATTCAATAGAGAAAAGACAGTCTTTTGAACAAATAGTGCTGATAACACTACATATCCACATGCAAAACAATGAGGTCGGACCCTTAAATCACACTATATACAAAAACTAATTGAAAATGAATTCATGATCTAAACATAAGACCTGGAACTACATCTTTTGGAAGAAAATATAGGACAAAAAGTTCACAACATTAGATTTGGGAATGACTTCCTGCATATGGCAACGAAGGCATAAGGAACAACAATAACAAAAAATAAGTAAATTGGACTTTATGAAAATTTTATAATTTTAGGTACCAAAGACACTGCCAAAAGTGTAAGAAGACAACTCACAGAATGGAAAAAAAGTTGCAAATCATATATCTAGTATGGTATTAATATTCAGAATACATAGAGAATTCCTAAAACTTGACAATAAAGTACAACTCAATTTGAAAATGGGCAAAAGAACTTAATAGATATTTCTCTAAAGAAGGTACACAAATAGCCAATAAACATATGAAAATAGGCTCAATATCATTAATAATTGGGGAAATCCAAATCAAAACTACAATGAGATACTATCGCACAACCATTAGAATGATTACTATAGAATAAAACAAAAAATTTAAAAAATGGTGAGGATATGGAGAAATTGGAACCATAGTGCACTGTTGATGGTCATGTAAAATGATACAGATGCCTTGCAAAACAGTATAGCAGCCCCTCAAGAAAGTAAAACTAAAATAATCATATAATACATCAAGTTACTTCTGGGTCTTGAAAAGATATCTGTAGACCCATGATAATAGCAGCATTATTCACTATAGCTAAAACGGAAGAAATACAAGTATCCATTGACTAATGAATGAATAAGCAAAAAGTTTTATGTACATAAAATGGAATATTATTCAGCCTTAAAAAAGGAATTGTGACACTTGCTACAACATAGATGGTCTCTGAGGACATAATGCTAAGTAAAATAAGCCAGATACAAAAAGACAAACACTATTATTCCACTTATTTGAGCTACCTAGTGTAGTTACACTCATAGAGACAGAAAGTAGATTAATGGTGTTAGGGGCTGGGAAATGGGAGAAAAGAGGAGTTACTGTTTAATTCGTACAGTTTCAGTGTTGCAAGATTAAAGGAGTTCTTAATACGGATGGCAGTGATGGTTGCACATCAGTTTGAATGTACTGAATGCCAATGAGCTGTACACTTAAAAATGGTTACGATAAATATTTTGTGTTATGTGTATTTTACTCTAATAAAAAATGGAAAAAAGTGATACATGAGGAATAGATTACAAAAGTCTCTCTTTATCTCTATTATAACATTTATTGCTGCAATAGTAAATCCTGTCCCAGAAAAACATACTAATTCATCTGTTTATGAGTTTGCTCCTCAAGTAGTCCTTGAACTCGAAAGACACGCACGGTGTTCACTCTTTCTTGGCATCCAAAATATCCACCATGGGGTTGACATTCAGAAGGTATTCGATGACTATTTTTTGAAACTGTTGACTATATGCTTATATTCCATTGTAGCTAGAGAGGTAGGACACCATCTTCACTAACATAAAGCCTACTTGTATTTGGTCTAAATTAAGAATCATTTATTTAAAGAATGAGGTATTAATTGCAAGTCATTCATTATTAGTGTCTGTGACTGATACCAAGTAGAAGACAAACAGCAGGAATTGATAAGTGTGTGTAGCAGGGGTGGATGTGTTGTCTCTAGATTTAAGTTTTAAAACAATGAAGGAGAAAGAGTAGAAAAAGAAGGATAAGGAGAAGAAGAAAGAGGAGGAAGAAAGAAGAAAGAGGAGGAGAAAAGAAGGAAAACAAAGAGGAGAGGGAGGAAGAATAAGTAAGGTAGGGAGGGGAAAAGAAAGAAGGAAGGGATGGAGAAAAGAAAGAGAGGGGAAAGAGAGGGAGAGAAGGCACGAGGAAATGAAGGAGTGGGAGAGATGGAGAGAGAGAAAGTTAGAAAGAACACGAACCCAAAAGGCTTTCTCGGCTGGAGAAACTAGAAAAGATTAGTATCAGGCATGTCTTCTGCACTGTAAGAACGCTTAGGCAATAGAATATGCCTGAGGGTCTGGTTTAGGAATCTAAGCATCAAGCCTACTTGTGCAGTTGTCAGGAAACCACACACCCAATTCCTAGTAGAGTTGAGTCATGGCTTTATCCTTCTGACTACTCAGAAATAGATACTTTCAGTTTGTAATATAGGATTACCTTCTTCAACCACAGTATTAAAAGCCAAAGTCATGGATGCTCCAAAGAGCCATTAAGCATCCCTTTCTTAACTTTTTCCTTCCAAAGGAAGACTGTAAGAATGTGTCTGTGTGTCAGAATTTTGCTCACTTACTGCCCATTTATCAGAGAAATTGCAAGCACATTTGTGGAAGGATGGAGAGAACATCCTTGGTGGTGGGATTATGCATGATCTCATACCCACCTAAATTACTTTTCTGAAGATCACAGATTATTGCAGATAGGGGAGAAAATAAATAAGCAATTGGTGTTATGGAAGGATGGAACCCATAAACCTCCAGTACTTTGTAACTCTGAGAAAAGTTGAGAGATTATTAAGTAGTAACAAATAGGTAAAAGATTACTGAATTTTTAGTGATTACCCTAATGAGCACTTCTTCCTTGCTCTCTTATATGATAATATGCAAAGAAATGTGTGACTAATTCTTGAATTAAAAGCATTATTTAATATGGTTTCAAGATCCCTGAAATCAGTAAAATGACTGTAGGTTCCTTTGAAAAAAAGTAAAAAGGCATCATTGCATTATTACTATTGAGCAAAATAGAAAACTTCTCATAAGCATTTGTGGTTGAGGAAGTGAGCAAATCTTGTTTCAGTCAAGAAAGTTTATATAATCCTAAGCAGTCTAATCTAATAAACATTGCATTAAGAATTTGAATTTTATTATCAAGGCCAACAGTCTTCATAGGGTGCAAAGCAACCCACTGAGATGCAGAAAGAAATTATTAGACTTTCTGTTTATAATGCTAAGCTAAAATGTAAAGAAAATAAGCTTTAATTATATCACTATATAAATTGTCACCAGACTCATTATTTGGGTCATATGGAAAATGGTCCTAAGTGTCATCTGGCATGCAGGTGTTCCGAGTGAAGGCTATGAGGGCCCAAAGCAAGGGTTGAGCACTCTACTCTTTCTTGTTTGCACATTTTCAGCACATTACAACATGCTGCAGTTTCTGTGGACCAGGTTGAGTGGATTTGTGTATTAAATTATCTAGTTTTAATTAAACTATCATAAAGTGGACAAGTGGTTTAAAAAGATTTTTTTCTAAGAGCTGCAGGCTGAAGATAATACTAAAAATGCAAATACAAGTGAGCAACTCAAAAATGGCAAAGCTGACACTCTTTCTTCACCTTGTAGTAGCTTTTCATCAGCCACATGATGAAGAAAAACATAACGACAATGTAATCAGTTCTGACAAGGCATCGGCTGAAATGCTCGACATCATCAAGAAGGTCCTCTTAAATGTCTACATTTATTATTAAGAATGAACTTTGTTCTAAGTGTGTATTTTGTTACAAGCTATCGGCTAATAACAGTATAGATTCATTATGATTAGTAAGACATACTAAAATACTACTTTCATACTATTCCCATGCTTTTATATGACACATTATGCAATATACCAATATGCTAATTATAGTTTAAGATTGTGACTCATGGGCATGCTTCCTAGATATTCCTATAAAATATAAATGTAACATTTGAGGGATTCATATCCAATAATGTTTAGTGATGGAATGCTTGAAAACAAAATTGGAAACTAATGTTTAAAAAGGGTTTTCAAATAGGATAATCACCTGAAATCTAGTTTTAGAAAGGCTAACAGATTATGTTATAGAAGGTAGATTTGAGGAAAGAATCCAGAGTTACCATCTAGTATGATATTTTGATGTTGAAGACAAGAGTCAAATAGATCTCAGAAAAACCAAGTAGTCTTTAGTTTCTGCAGAGCAAAATAGTCCTGAGTAGACATATTTTTCCACAGGGAATTTTTTTTAAAGAAATATTATAACTCAGAGGAAAAACCATAACAACAAGGTAAAGAAAACAAGAACAAGGGGAGGAAAAAAGTCTGCTACCAGGAAGATAGGCCACCTCTCCTTTGGCTGTTGAGAGCTAAAAGCTAGGAGGGAAAAAATAAAATTTGTCTCTTCCCTAGTAAAATAATTAAATCAATATGACAAATATTTTATTTTCTCCTTTCTTCAAAGGATCCTGTAATTTAAATTGGAAAGGATGTACAAGGCCAGCCCTTTGTTTTTCTAAAAATACATTGAGCGAAGAAATCACCTGAGAATCTAGTGAAAATGCAGATTCTGATTCAGCAAATCAAACAGTCTCTTAGGTGAGGTTGTTGCTGGTGGTTGGCTGGTTCCAATTAGAGTAGCAAGTCTTCAGAGCAGGAATCTCGGAACTTACGTGAACTTCAATTACGCTTAATGAAAAATGTGAAAGAATACACCTCTGATATATGTAAGTTTATTAAGGTATAAAGTGATATATTTGCTGTCACTTGCTACCAGTATTATGGATGTTACAAAATTCAACAAAAAATTAAAAAATTGTAAATAATTCCATTAAAAATAAATATGAATAGAAGTTCTATCTACTTCATAGACTCCCATACAGAAGATCATATTTTGTAACCTGGGAGCATGTACTCCATTCTGGAGGCTACAGGGCTAGAGGATGAATATTCGTTCTTGATTCTTTTGTCTGAAATTTGGGTGTTCACTCCAGGTGAAAAATGGTACCTTAAGGTTTGGTTACATAAACCAGTGTTAAAGCTTTAAAAAGGGGCATTAATTGAGTCTAGTGTATATTTCTGATATGTAATTTCTGTACATTTAATGATTGTTGAAAATAGCATGATTATTTGTCACTGATTATTAATCCTTGAAAAACAGGTATAAGTAAAAAATAAATAGCAATTTTTCAAGTAAATGCAGGTAACCTAGAAGAAATCAAGTGCTTTTCTAGTTAAGCTGAATTGAAGTAATACAATTTTCTACATAGTCAAACACTTGCATATTCTTTTGGCTATCTTTCACTTACATGCTGGACGATCAGTTTGTCTGCATGATAAACAATAGCTGTAAACCATATGCAAGGTATCCATTAAGGATTTATTCACTTTCCCAACCTTCCAAAATGGCTCATAAGAGAAGTGGATAAAATAAGCCTCTTTTGTGGGATAATTAGAAAACTATATTGTTTTCTATAAAGTTTTCTTGATAAGTATTTCTCTGCTAACAATTTACCAAATTTACTGAATTAGTACAAAATCTAAGCTAGTTCTCAAAATCTAGTGTGCATAAGAACTTCCTGTGGAATTTGTTTAAAATACAGACTCTCAGGTCTTATGGAGAGCCTTTTTCATTAATATGAATAAAGTTAAAAGAAAATTAGCTTAAAAACAGACTCATAAATGTATAAAAATATATGTATATAATAGAAAAACATTTTTAATAGGGAAATGATAGCATATTCAATAAATGGTATTAGAAAAAAATGGTTTTCCATGTGTAAAAATTAAAAGGGGTTACTGTGGTCCAGCAGGAAATAAATGGCACATGCATATTAGAATACTTTGAAGAAGGTTTAATAAAAGGGCTGTTTATAGAGGTGAAGGCAGGGTATACACTACACTCAAACCACAAAGGTTGTCATATACCAGGACTAGAAACAGTAGAACTTTTACTACTCATGGACTCAAGGAAGACAAGGGTGAGCAAGGGTTACCAGAATTGAAAGTAGAGCTGTTGTGTAGGGAGGGTGACTGACATTCAATGTCCCTTTTAACCAAGAGATACAACTAGCCACAGGCAACACTTCAAGAAGGTACCCTAATATTACTTCCCTCTCTCCTTTCAATTTCCTTCAGTTCCTTACTGTCTGAAGCAAACCAGAAGACAGATATCATGTACTATCTTTGTTGAACACCATAAAGATGAATATTTCTGGTCAGAGAGTAGGGTGCAGAAAGGAGAACTGGTAGAGAGGGGCAAATATAAGATATCCAACAAAGTTTGCTAATGCATACAATACATAAAATCCATTCCAGGTGCACTAAATTCTTAATTGTAATATTTCTAAAATGTAATTCTTATTGGTATATACTTATATAAAGTAGTATACCTATTTTTAAGAGAATTTTGTTGCTGCCATTCAGGGACAAATTTCTCACCACAGGTTAAAATAAAATCACTGTTCTGTGGCTCAAGTTCTTACCAAGATGTTAAACTAGCAAAAGTTCTAGCTCTCTCCCTCCAAAAACAACCCCAAAGAAAGTATAGGAGAACAATAAGATGAAATGGGAGAGTTCTCTGATCACCCTCACAGGACATTCGACAGGAGTGTGGCTCGTCTCTGTGGTTGCCACCGCTGCTCAAACCCCTTATGGGAGGATAAGCACTCAGATGGACGGGTGCAGGAGCCGGTGGGCATGTGTTACAGTGTGCTCTTTTAGGCTTGTTGTCCATGGATTAAGTGTTAAGCTGGTTAGCACTTAACACTACAAGGGCAGAGGGCCAGTATAACAGCTTTTTGCATCCTGAGCTCTTGTGCAGCATCCCAGAAGAATTGGGTCACACATGGACTTGAAGGATGGTGAATGCATGGTTTTATTGGGTAGTGGAGGTGGCTCTCAGTGGGATGGATGGGGAGCTGGACAGGGGATGGAGTGGGAAGATGATCTTCCCCTGGAGTTTGGCCATCCAGCGGCCAATTCTCCAACTGTCCCCAAAGTCCTCCTTACATTCCTTCTCTCCTCTGCTGCACTCCTCTGCCATTTGTCTGCTCATCTCCTGTTTGTTGCCTAGTTGGCTTCTGGAGTCTGGGGTTTGGAGTTTGGAGTTTATATGGGTACAGGATAGGGGGCATGGCAGGCCAAGAGGCAACTTTTGGGCACAAAAACAGGAATGCTTGTCCTCATTTAGGGCCGCAGGTATCCAAGCTTGAGGGTGGGGCCTTTGCCAGGGAACTGCCCACTTCTACCCAGTATTTCCCTCTCTCCTGTCTGTATCAAAGATACATCAAAAACCCCTAGGGTGCACAATTGTTTGTGTGGCATAGTGGTTTTATTGGAGGATAAAAAAACAAGACTTTTCTTGATTATCTTCAATCTTTGCTTTGTGATCAACTAATAGTTCTCAAAGTTTGGCCCCAGGCCAGTGGAATCCACATCACCTGGGAACTTGTGAGGAAACAAACTATTGGGTCCTATCCCAGATAAACTGAGCCAGAAACTGAAATCGGATAGAGCCCATAAATCTGTTTTAACAAGTCCTCCAGAAGATTCCAATACCCACTAATGTTTGAGAACCACTGGGATAAACAATGCCTGTATTTACACTAGCGTTGTCAGATTTAGCAAATCAAAATACAGTATAGCCAATTAAATTTGAATTTCAGATAAACAACAAAGTTTTCTTTAGTGTTAAGTGTGCTACTGAAATTAAAATTTAACTGGATGCCCTGCATTTTACTGGGCATCCCTAATCTATACCTGTAATTAGTCAAAACTCTGGTCCAGGTGTCTTCCAGAGTAAACTCAGGACAGCTCAGAAGCACAGTGGTTGTGCTGGGAAAACAGGTTGGGACTAATTAAGTATGACAGTACTGACAGCTGTCAATCATCAGTATCATCTGAGAGCTTGTAAAAAATGCAAATTCTCAGCCCCACCTCTGCATCACTAAATCAGAAACTCCGGGGATGTGGCCCAGGACTCTATGGTTTACCAAGACCTCCAGGTGACTCTTATGCACCCTGAAGTTTGAGAAGCACTGAACTAGCTAATCTCAGGCAATGAATCTGACCTCTTTCTCTTTTAAATACACGAGACTAAGCAGAGTCTCCTCCTAAGGCTGCTGCTTTCAGGAAAGCATAGAGTGAAGCTTTGACCAGGGGGATTATTTTATTGACATACCAGCATTCCTGTGGAATTGTATTCATTAGAAGTGAGTAATTAAGAGCAGCCCACAGTCAAGGGGAAACAAATTAAGCTTCATCTCATGAAGAAAGAACACTAAGAATTTGAAGATACTGTTAAAAGAAAAACTTCAGCTGAATTAAATTTAAAGGAGTTTAATTGAGCAATGAACGATTCACTCATCTGGCAGCCCCCAGAATCACAGCAGATTCAGAGAGACTCCAGGGATGCCTCGTGGTCAGAACACATTTATGGACAAAAAAATGTAAATGACATACAGAAATCAGAAGTGACGTGCAGAAACAACTGAATTGATTACAACTGAATTGGTTACAGGCAAATAAGGTGTTTGCCTTATTTGAAAACAGTTTGAACACTCAGCAGTGTAGGAGTGGTTGAAGTATGGCTTCTGGGATTGGCCAAGACTCAGCTATGGTTACAGGTGCATACTCCTAAGTTAGGTTTTCAATCCTGTCTCCCTATTAAGTTAGGTTGCAGTTCATCCACAAGGACTCATATATAGAACGAAGTCTTTCTTAGGCCATACTTAGTCTGATTTAACAATACATATTTTTAAATCACCACAGACACAAAATGTTGAAACTAAAAGCATAGAAAAAATTAATATCAATCAAATGCTATGATAACCAAAGGAAAGCTAGGATGACTATATTAATATGAAATTAATTTAAAACAAACACAAAGAAACACAATTTATTAGAGATTGATGGGATCACAAATAGAAAATAAAGGGTTCAACTCAGTAACCAAACTATAACAATTTAAAAGATGTAAACATTTAATAAAATTGCTTTAAAACACATAAAGCAAAAAAGCAATGGAACTACAAAAAGAAACATAAGTCCCCTACTTTAATAGGAAAATTAAAAACACCTCTCTTGATTGACAAGTCAATAAGACAGAAAACTAATAAGGACATAGAAGATCTGGAAAACACAATAGAAACTTTCAACTTAATGACTACATGTAGAGTTCTGTACAACAATTGGAGAATATACTTATTTTCATTCACATATTCAAATATTGGTTATGTACAAAGCCATAAAGAAAGCCTCAATAAACTTCAAAGAATAGGTATTCTTCAGATCACAATCTCTGGTCAAAATATAATTAGGCTAAACTTTAATAACAAAAATATTTTCTAAGAACCTTCACAGTAATTTTAAAATCAATGGATGTGCAAGAAATTGATAAAAATTTAAACATACTTATAATTAAATCATGATGGAAAATAATATCCTGTGCTAACACCTATGAAAGTTAGCAAAAATTATGTACCATGGGATATTTACGGCCTTAAGTACCTATTTAATAAAACAAGAAAACGTAAAAATTAATGTGTAAATACCTATCCTAAGAAGTTAGCAATAGAAAATTATCATCATCATAATAAGCAGATTAATAAGAATAAAAATTAATAAAAATAGCATACACAAATACAATGGTAAAGATAAAACAATGAGTTGGTTCTTTGAAAAAATTAAAATAGATGCTTCTGGCAGAAATAATCTAGAGATACAGAAGACAAAACTACATAACATTATTTTTAAAAACCCTGACACTCATATATAGAGTGTAAACTTACAAGAAAATAAAATAATATGCCATCAATAATATTGTGATTTAATTAAAAACTTAAGTGACTGTGATAGTTAATTTTACGTCAAGTTGACTGGGCCATAAGGTGCCCAGATATTTGGTCAAACATTATCCTGGTTGTTTCTAAAAGGATGTTTCTGGATGAGATTAACATTTAAATCAACAGACTGAATAAAGCAGATGGGTGGGCCTTATTCAATCAGTGGAAGGCCTAAATAGAATAAAAAGGCTGATGTCCCCAACCAAAAAGGAATTCCTCCTGCCTGATTGCTTCCAAAATGGAATATCAGCTTTTTCTTGCCTTTGGATTTGAACTGAAACATGAAGTCTTTCTAGCTCTCAGGCCTGCCAGCATTTAGACAGGACCTACACCATGGGCTCTCCTGGTTCTCAGGCCTTCAGATTTGGACTGTAACTACACCAACAGCTTTCCTGTGTCTCCAGATTTCTGTCTTTCTTTGCAAATCTTAGGACTTGCAAGCCTTCATAATTATCACACAAACATACACACACACCCTATTGGTTCTCTTTTTATGGTGAACCCTAATTGAGTAATGTAGACAAATACTTAGGAAAAAATATAACATCAGGACTCAGTGAAAAAGAAATAAAAAGCTTCATTAGTCCTATAACTACTAAGAATTGTAGCAGTTAAAGAATCACTAAGCCAAGATAGTTTAAAATGAATTCTTATCAATCTTCCAAGGCAAAGAAAAGAAAAAAGTAGAAACATTTACATCCACATCCAAATTGGTTCTATTCTCGATAGGCAAAGATAATTTTACTTTTAAATCTTTATAAATGAAGTTCATTGCATTAACAAATTGAAAGAGAAACACCATATGATAATTTCAATAGAAGTAAAAAAAATTAATAAAAGTCAACACTTATTCAGAATAAAATATACAGGCTAAATATAATTCTAAATGGAAAAAAATTAAGAATCATTCTTTTCATAGTAGAGACTGAGACAAGAGGATCCATTATCACCACTTCTAGTTAATATTTTAGTAGAAATACCAGCCGGTATAAGAATTAAGAAAAGAGAAGAAAAATAAGAAAATTATAAATTTTTGAATAGAAAAAAGTAAAACTGTCATCATTTGAAGATGATATGACTGTTTACATAGAATAGCTAAAATAATACAGGGAAATTATTTTAGAAATAATTGAAGAGTTTAGCAAAATGTCTACATTAATATATAAAAGCAGTTGCATTTCTGGACAGCAGACATAAACTGGAAAAGGCAATTGAAAAGAAGACACAATTTTTAGTAATATCAGGGAAAATCCCATATTTAGAAATAAAAGAAAAAATTAAAACCTTCATAGAAAAAATATAGATTTATTAGACATAGCAAAGATGATATAAATAAGAGGAAAAGAAAACAACATACCAAGTTAAGACAGGAATATCACAGAGATGTTAATTCTCTCGAGATTCATCCCTAGGTTCAATGTAATCCCCCTCAAACTGTAACAAGGGTTTTTTTTTTTTTAACTTGATATTTCTAATATGTATTTAGTGGAGTAATGGGCCAAAAATAAGAGCCAGGATACTTTTAATAAGAGCAGAGAGGAGGAACTTGCCTTGCCAGGTATCAATACTCAGCATGAAGCTGCAGTAATAAAGATAGCATGGGGTTGGTATAACAAAGAGAAATTCACCTTGGAATCAGAAGCAGACCCACACATTTATGACACATTGGGGTATGATAGAGGGGTCATATCAGACAAGAGTATAAAAGGGAAACTTTTGATAAAAAGATGTGGTAAAAAGAGAGTCACATAAAAAATAAATTTGTTTTCTAATCTCATAAAAGATTTAATAAAAATCAATTCCAGATGGATGTTAAAGGATATAAAGCTCTTAGTAGAAAATGTAGATGAATACAGTTTAGAAATTGAGGTAGGAAAACAATTCTTAAATAAATAAAACATCAATAAATTTGGTTATTTTTAAATCAGGATTTTTTTATTCATCACAAGAGTTCTTAAAAGAATATGGAAAAAATAGTTTCAAACTGGGAAGGATACCTGTATTACATAAAATGAAAAGACTAATATCAAGAATACATTTTAAAAACTCATAAAAATTAACTGGAAAAATACCAGCAAACCAATAAAAAAAGAAGGGGTGGTATGGAGAGTGAGAATAGCCATCTTACAGAGAAGCAAACCTGCGATGAAACAGTCAACATGATTAGTGATGAGAGAAATGCCAATAATGACCATGAACAGTTTATATGATTTAATTGACAAAAAATAAAAATCTGACAATATGAAGTATTGGAGAGAAGTGCATCGACTGAATGTCTTGTATATTGCTGGAGGGAGTATAAATTCGGTGAACTACTTTGGGAAATGGTTGGATATTCCCCTTTAGAGTCCCCATGTTTTGGCCTGGCAATTCTGTGGCTCGGAATATACCCAAGAGAAACTCTTGCATGTGAACACAGGAGACATGACCTGGAATATTTATAGCAGTACTGTTCACATTATTCAAAATTTGGAAACAGCCCAAATGCTCACCAGCAGGACAGTGGGTGGCTAAAATATGGTACATGCACACCATAAAATATCACAAGCAATGAGGATGAGTAACCACGGGGACGTGCAAAAAGAGGGATGAAATTTAGCAGTATAATATTAAGTAAAAAGCAATTCTGGAAGGATTATATGCAGTATGATACCCATTTTTATAAAATTAAATGTAAGTACAAATAATATATGTAATATATAATTTTAGCAATTCCTACATATAAAATAAATGTGTAAAAAGGAAAGCAGGAGAAGGATGAATATGGAATTCAAGATGATCACCTTCTCAGGTGAGGGTTGGCAGAGGGATGAGAAAAGGTATCATCATTATCAAGATCCTGGTTTCTATTATAGTTGATAGATTCATGGATGGCTATAACATTATTAAAAGTAACTAAAGGAAGTCATGCATGGATCAACAATGGAATGATTTTAATGGATACAATTTTGCTTATCTGAGGTCTAAAGGTGGCAGTGAATTCACTGTCTCCCACAGGATATTGGGACTGATTACAGAAGCTATGCTATGGCTACAGTGAAGAGATGGGTAGACACATAGCCACAAGAACTGTTCTTTTTTGTGCATGAGGGAGGTCTTTGTCCTCAGAGAGAAGGTGTTTCTTGTCCTTTGTTGTTACCTGGAACTGTTCTGCCTCTTTCTTTTGCTGCAGTAAGAAAGCTCTATATGGGATGGCAAATTCCACAGTCAGCTCTTATGACAAAGACTGGTCAGGATATGCTATGTCAGAGCCCTTTGATTTCAATTGATAGCACTGATGATTTCCACACATCTCACTCCTACAGCCTACCCCTGCTGACTCTGTCTTAGGGAAACTACCCTTTTTGGAGCCCCTCTTTTATTGTTTCCATGTTGACATGCTCTTTTTAAAAAAAAAAAAAATTATGTTCTCAATTACAGGAATTTGTAGCATCCATAGCATAGGTTCTTAAATGTCATGGTCTGCTGCTGGACAGCTTCCTACATTCCTAATGCCTCTGTGAATCTGTGCTTTTATTTTTTCCTTTCTCTGTCACTTCACTGGGCTTTAAGCCATAAGGAGGTATAACATCATGTACTCTGTCAGCCATCTCAAACTGGAAGTTCTTGGAAATTCGTTTAGAATGAGGACAGGGAGCTGGGGCTGCTTTGGTCTCTTTGAAAACATAAAATGTTGATGATTTAGAAAGATGTGTTCTAGTGGTTTGAGTCAGAATTCTTAAATTATTTATCAGACTCAGGCTGAGCTACTAGAACTGAACAAAACAAACAGAATAAGTCTAAAAGAAAATTGGGTTGCCAACAATTGAGCCTTTAAATAGAAAGTCTACAACCCTCAGCACAAGTGCTGTATTCCTCAGACTACAGCGACTTTCAGACATACTAAATATATGTACATGGTAAACACATTAAGAGCTGTTGAAATAACAAGCTGAACTTTAAATAATTTGTTAGAATGGCTTCTCTTGTTTTCTCCCATTGAAAATGGTCACTTATATTCTGCAGGAATGGTCTGAAATTTTAATTTAATTTTGTTTGCAAGACATTCTAACCTACTGATATGAGAGATACACTGAAGAAGTGCATGCATTTTTTTGTTTGTTTTTTTTCATATGACCCCTTTAGGAAATCTTCAGTTAGAGCCATTAAAAAAAGTAGTTTTATTGGGTTACATAAATAATATGCACCAAAATTTCCAGGAAAATTGTAGAAAATAAAACAGTGAGAATCCCTGAGGTATAATACTACACTTTGTCTACTGAGACATCTAAGATTGATCTTCAATGCTACCCAAGACCTCCCACGGATAAACTTGACCCTTTATTTTATTTTTTGCCCATTCACTCACCTTCTTTGGTTGTACCCTGGTTTTCCATCACAACTAAAATCCAGATACTAGCCTATCTATGAATTCCACAGTCTTGATTATAGCTTGCAATGACCTGACCTTGCCCTGCTGTCTCCCTGTCTTCATGGTTTAATCACATTGCCTTTGGTTTCTGAAACATGCCAAGATCCTTGCACTTGTGTTTTTCTTCTTTCTGCCTAGAGTATTCACACCCTTTCACCTCTCCTGACTAGCATCGATTGACTCTTTAATTCTCAGCTTAAATATCCCTTGTTCATGAAGATTTTTCTGACCTCCCTATATAAAATCCTAGCAGCTTGAAGCTTTCCCTTAGAGCAATGATCAGTATTACAATTTTATACCTGTGTTATATTTCCCTTTGGTTCCTGTTTAATGTTTCTTCAGTATGGCATTAGGACAGGTATGATACCTCTTTGTTCCCTGTATAAGTGCAATAAATGTACAATGGTTAAAACGTAGTAGGTTTCCAATACATATTTACTGAGCTCCACAAACTGAAGGTAGAGTTTTAGATAAATTAGGGCTAAAGTACACACTTGAGGAAAAACCAAGTCCAGATTCACTGTTACATATTGCACTTGTTAGAGCCTGATCTTTCACCCCTGATGTGACCTAATTCACTCTTGATTCTAGGATGAAGTTTTACTTTTACTATCAAAAAAATTGGAGGTCTTAATATATTCCCTGAATCTTTATCTTTAGGCAAGTCACAAAACCTTTCTGAGCCATGGTTCTTTCATTTGAATAGTGAAGGTCAGGTTAGTCACGATGATTAAGTGAGAACATTTGAACACGGAGTTCAGTACTGATGCAAGAGCACACAGCCACACACACATGCTAGCTCCTTTTCCTCACTATTATACTTGTGTGTGAGTTCAGACCAAGTTAGCACACAGCCAACATAAGACCACTCTCACTTCTGACACAAATTGTAACTTGATCACGGTGGTTCCCAAAACTACCCTCAGATGTGATAATTTGCTAAAAGCACTTGCAGAATTCACTGCAAGCCATTACACTCATGGTTACATACAGTTTCACAGTGAAAGAATGCAGATTAAAATCAGCCAAGGGAGAGACACATACTGCAGAGTCCAGGAGGCGTCCAAATGTGGAGTTTCCAGTCCTGACTGTGGAGTCAGGACAGTGTTAATTCTTCCTAGACATAATGTGGGATAACATGCATAGAGTATTGTTGACCTATGCCA
Source organism: Gorilla gorilla gorilla (assembly GCF_029281585.2). Taxonomy (NCBI): domain Eukaryota; kingdom Metazoa; phylum Chordata; class Mammalia; order Primates; family Hominidae; genus Gorilla; species Gorilla gorilla. The sequence goes on from NC_073240.2 coordinate 88,524,253, forward strand.
CACCTGATACACACACCTGAGCCACAGCAACCAGGGCCTTTAGTAGGGCTTCATTGCTTAGGCATGATTGATTGATTGCCTACATAGTTGATCTTTATCTCCAGGTTGGCTGAGATTGTGTGTTCCAAAACTCCCCACCCTAAGTCACATTGTTACCATCTGGCTTGGCCTAAGGACCTCACCCTAAATCACATTCCTAGACAATCCAGTGTGACCCAAGGCCCCCAGACAATCAGACACACCTATTAGGCATGCTACTGCAATGAGTAGAGATTACCTTGTAATCTCTAAGGCAGAGGTCAGGCCTATTTTGGGGCAAGGTTAAATTAGTTATTACATAGATAGATACCACATGTTCACCTATTGGCTCCTTATACAAACTCCATTTTCATACCCATCTTCTTCATCAATTCAAAGTTCCATCTTCCGTGGAACATTAATTTATTTTCATCTCCTCTCCTTGCTCTGTGACATAGAGTCATCTTCAAGCTGAATGTAAGTAAGCTGAATGGTTATTAATGTATTGGCCTTAATCTATTTAGACTGCTCTAACAAATACCATAAACCAGGTAGATTATAAACAATAGAAATTTATTTCTCACAGTTCTGGAGGCTGGGAAGTGTAAGATCAAGGTGCCAAAATATTCAGTGTGGTGGAGGCCACTTTCTCATATATAGCACTTTCTTGCTGTGTCTTTACATGACAGAGAGGGCAGGGTGGCTCCCTGGGACCTTTTTTTTTAAGGATGATAATACCATTTATGAGGGCTTCATCCTCATAATCTAATCACTTCCAAAATGGCCCTACCTCCTAATACCGTTGCCTATGGGTTAGGATATAAATTTGGGGGTACACAAACATTCAAACCATATCAATATACTACAACTGTGTTGTACCTTTCACTAGGTTTCTCTAAAATGACCTCTTACCTCAATTCTATAGCAATATGGTATAGTAGTTCAAGATAGACTTCGGAGCCAAAATCCTAAAACCTGCCACTGACTAGGTCTGTAACTTTGTGTCTCTGTGTCTTTTTATTTTTCCAAAATTAGTGAATCCCCAAAGATATTCCCCTATGCCTATTTTGTACAGACTACGTATAAGAATCAACTGGTGAACTTGTTAAAACCTGATATTTCTTGGTGAAGCGGTCAGTATTCTTGGTTGCAAACGACAGAACCCACTCTTGCAAGCTGAAGCAAAAAGGAGCTTATTACAGCATATACAATTGCCCTTAAAATCCCCATAGTCTCAGAGACTGAGATTTCAGCTCTGAGAATACAGAGACAAAACAGGATAAAAGCTGCACCACTGGTTAGCTCCCAGACTTAATTCTACCACTGCTGCTGTTACATAGTACCCAGCATGAACACTGAGCACTAAATCCTGAAGCCAAAATACTGAGCAAAGTGTGTGTCCACAGGATCTCAGCTAGAACTGCCTCTAAAGGCTCTATAACTCTCTGCCAATCTCCAGTTGCCCCAATGATAAAACATTACTTCCCTCCTCACACCACCCTTTCCAGAAATGAACCCCAAGAAGAGGCATCTGTTGGACAGAGCCTAGAGTGCATACTACGACCCCAGCCAGAAGGCAACTGCACAAGTGAGTGTTCAGGTGTCGACCTTGAGAAGATGAGGCTTGCATTGCAGGAAATAACTAAAATGTAGAAGTAGTATACCAAATATTCTGACACACACGAATGTTACAAAGGAAGAATTCATCTGTTGCCTACTATGAGAAGCAGAGGTCCAAGCACATCTGCCCACTACATCTTGTTGTCAGAGTCACTAAGTAAAACAACACAGTGAAGCAATGGATGGAACAATGCTTTACTCACATATGGAAGAGATAGAGCAAGATTGGCTTCAGTGGGAGGCATTGGTCCCCCATGGCCAGTAGGTTTCTTCCAGCTACCAAAACAGGGCAATTGAGCCATATACACCCATCTGGAGCTGCAAAAGAAGGATCCTGTCCCCTCCTCACAGAGAACTCATAAAGCAGTGGGGTTGGCCAGGAGCTATATGATGCAGATACTGAAGTGGAACAAAAAATACACACTGAGCCCAAAATAGGCAACAGTTTTTCCATGTAAGATGAAAAGTGCAGCACAGGCTGTGAGGATGCTTTATCTCTTGGTAAGGAAGTGTCCCAGGCCAAGGCCCATTCTCATGCAGCTTTGTGGAGGTCAAAAGACTGCATGCAGGGGACGGACTTTTCTAAGAAATGTGATAGACACTTACCCACATGATTCCATAATCACCCAACCACATGGACAATCTGCACCCTTCATCTATATTTCAATTACAAATAACACTACCACTCTGCCTCAACAAACATAAAACAGCGATTCATCATAAATGAGACAAACCAAAGACTTAGTTGCATTTTCGTCTTCTAAGACTGGTATCTTAAGTGATATCCTTTCTCCTTCAGTTCTACCACAATCCTATTGACTAAATTGGTAGACTAATATAACCTATGTGCTAAATTTTACAGTTACCTAATATAAATATATTCTATAAACAATAGAAGAAAATAAGGGAATCATTTAAATATTAATTACAAAATCAGTAAGAAGTTATGGATAAGTACTGCTTTAATTTCTGCTCTAGTTCAAGCAGCCTTGAATGGTATTTATTATTTTATCCACTACATTTCTATGTTCATTTTGCTCTCTGTCAACACTTTAGATGTTCTTTACTCTTCTCCAGGAGGATGGCCTAAATTTCATCCTTGAACGATTATAATTCTTCGTGGCTTTATCTATATGAAGTTGCTTTAGTTTTCCATTAACATTTACCCCTGCACATGGCAAAAGCAGAAAACATACCAGGAGATCTCCTGAGTTTTCGGAGAAAATTTCTCTACTCCTATTCTCACACCTAGTATATATCAACAACCCCACTGTTTCTTGAAAACCAGAATTAATAACCCCACAAAGATCATTTTTACCCCTGCTCACACGATGTCCCCAGAAGCTTGAAATTTCAATGGAACTATTATGGAACCCCATGGAGGGAGCATTTCTACAGTGGCTACTAAGACCACTGAACCAGCAGAAACTGGAGATAGAGTAAGGAAAGCACAATCTCACAAATATGCTATTAGGTAAAATGGTGTAAAGTGGCCTTCCCTCTTCCACCCCTCACTTCTGAATTCATGAATGCTGGCTATTAGGGACGCAGCACCAGTTCTGTCTCCTACTAGTACCTTCAGTTATTAAAACATTATTTTCTGTAAGACCAACCATTAGGCTGGTGCAAAAGTAATTGAGGTTTTTGTTATTTAAAAATAATGGCAAAAACTGCAATTACTTTTGCACCAAAAAATATTTCTGGATCATGGGTGATCATCATAGGACCTCTAAATTCCATGAGTATAAGCCCATGGCTTCAATTCTGTTACTGTAAAATCAGTTTTTTGGTCTGAGGCAATGTTGTTGCATAGGGTATTTACTCAGTCCAGACTTATATTGTCATAGAAATATGGCTAGTAGAGAAGATAATTCTAAATCCAGGTCCTATATCTGTCACAGGTAAGATAAATTAGAAAGATTCCAATGTATTCATCCTACTACTGGTAGGTTGGTTGGTTCTCCTGTATTTAGTATAATAACAGGGCTCAGAATTGGTCACTCCACTGCAAAATTGGGCATCCAGCATTGGCAATATTCAAGTCATCTTTGAAGAGAAGTCCATGCTGTTGAGCCTTTGTATAATCTCTATCTCTGTCCCCATAAGCCTTGTGGCTGCTAATGAAAAGGGAATGTTATGCATTAGACATTTTTTTTTTCACCTGCTTTCTCCTATCTTTCCCTGCTGCTAGGGGCTTTTGTGAATATTTACTTGGAAAATAACTTTTCTCACTTAAGGCTCATTCCGAAGTCCCTTTCATGAATTGTTACCCAAAATACTTTATCACCAATATATCAGAATTCTATTTCCCACTAAGCACCTGACCAAATCAAAGCTCAGAAAAGAAACTAGTGAAAGAGAGCAATGTTACCATTACAACATAAATGGCACATTGAAAGCAGTAAAGATGAGAATTAGCATTACTGAAAACAAAGGACAGGAATGACAAATAAGAAAAATGTCTAAATGAAATTGAATTAAAAAGAAATAAACAAAGCTAAAAAAGTTTAAATAATGAGAGAAGAAATGACAGATCTGGAAGAAAGATGAATTTGATTCAATATATACTGATAACCAGGAAGATGAGAGTTAAATAAATGGGTCAAAACCTATTCAAATAAATCAAAAAAACTTTTTAGACCTGAAAAAAATTGTGACATTTATAGTTTTGAAAAGTTCCTTGTGTCTTGGTAAATATACTGGATTTTAAAATTAAAGAAATAATCTTTTGCATATCAAACCATGCACCAAATAATGTCTGCTATAAGAGATGGGAGTAGGGCTGGATGGCTCAGGCTGGGTAGCTCTACAACAAATGCTAAAAGACAGTAGATCTGTACCTACCATGCCTTTAGAGAAAGAAAACTTGATCTTAAGCTTTAACCATTCAACCCAAGGATGAGCAGATAAATGAAGCTAAAATACCCAAGGTAAGCAGTGAACACATTCAGCTGTGGAAGAAAGACAAAAACAAAAGTGAGGACCATGATTGCAGAAAGCAAAGTGTTACAGGAAATGACCGTGTGGAAATAATATACCTAACACAAGTGGAGGGAAAAAGGAGACAAAGGGAGAGGTAAAGTAAATATGTTTGATTACCTCACCATTTAATGGCAGGATATCAAAAGGCCTAATTTGAATCTGAAATCGCATGTTATAAATGTGTAGGTATACTTAGATACAAAGGTAGACAGGGAAAAAATTAAAGTATATAAAACAGTTAATAACTGAAATCAGTTGTTGGAAGAAAGGAAGGGAAGGTAGATGTTTATTTTGCTGTCTCTTGTAGCTGAGCATCAGCAGGCACTGTTTTAATAAGTAGAAGAATGGGTATATTTGATAAAGTTGTCTTCTGCAATTTAAACCAAGCATGTATATTACCCATAGAAACTTATAAATTACTAAGTAAAAGTAATTTATAATATAAATTAAATCAATATAATTAATACAAAATGTATTAAAATATGATAAAAACTAATTAAACAAAAATGATGGTTTCTCATTGCCCATGACATATTGTTCAGATTCTATAATAGCACACCCTGAGCTTTCTCATGTATCTTTCTGGACTCCTCTCCAACCACTATATAGTATACTCTATGCTTCCCCAACTGTACTATCTACACATTTCATAACATATGTATTTGCTTCCCGGCTTTCATGCATGTCATCATGCTATCCCATCTGCCTTGAAGGCTTCTTCTTCCCACCTCTGCAACTTCTTTACTGAAATGTCTTTAGGAGCCTTCTTTGAAAGTTTTTTTGATGCCCCTAGGTAAGATTGTTTTATCTTTTGTTCATTGGTTTACTTAATATGTAGGATATAGCTTTATAGCCATTTATTTTTAGGTCTTTTTTTTCCCCTTCCTAGGTTGTATACTCCTACCTGATGAAGAAAAATGTTTATACATCCTTCTGTTTCCAACACTTAGCACAGTTAAAAGAAGCAATAAATGAGCAAGAATAAGGTCTATTATATATGTTTTCTTCATTGTTTAAACTTTATGTAAATACAAGTATTTGTTTATATGCAAAATTGCATACCTATATGTAGCTAGGTAAAGATAATATAGGCCGATCACAGTGGCTCATGCCTTTGATCCCAACACTTTGGGAGTCTAAGGTAGGAGAATTGCTTGAGGCCAGGGGTTCATGACTAGCCTAGGCAACATAGCAAGACCTTGTCTCTAAAAAATATGAAAAAAAATAGCCTGGCCTATGGAGGCACTTGCCTGTAGTCCCAGCTACTTGGGAAGCTGAGGCAGGAAGACTGCTTGAGCCCAGAAGACTGAAACTGCAGTAAGCCGTGATTGTGCCACTGTACTCTAGCCTGGATGACAGAGTGAGACGCTGTCTCAAAAAAGAAAAAAAAAAAAGGCAGTATAGATATAGATACACATACTCAATATTTTAAGCTCCTTGAAGGAAGGCAATACAATGTTTTTACCTGTTTTTATAAACCCTGCAACATTTTGAGTAGTGTTTAACATAGAATTGAAATTCAGTAACTACTTGTCAGAACATTCATGGTTATTGGGAAGAAAATAAAATTCTGAAGGCATTAGCAATTATTTTACTGATATTATATGAATTATATGAATGAGGCCTTTTATTCACCTAGTAATACTACATTCTCCAAGGTAAGTTGAGTTGCTTAAAAGGACAGCCTGACATTTCCCATGAAAAATTATTAATACTTTGCTTGACTCTCTTAATGATAGTTACTGTCAAACACTTAATTTCCAGGATTCTTCACCTTCTCTTTGGAATATCAGATTTTTAAATCTTCTGATGTTCCCCAAATTCCCTATAATTACATTAGTCTAATTATTTTAAAATTTCCAATGGCACAGCATTTGGTCAGATCAACAAAATCATGTTCATCTATTGCAATAGTCAGTTATTCTCTACCACTTCTTACAAAAAGGATTCTTTTGTAAGAGAGAAAAGCTCAAAGTTAGCCACTAATTATCTCTACTATATTTCTTAAATTGTAAATAGGTTAAGTTTATCATTTTCACCAGATCAGTGTACCCTGAAATTTCTTTTTTTTTTTTCTTCCACAAAATTGGATCCATTAGTCCCCTGGATGTGTCCCATCATCTCATTCCATGCTTTCCTGAGAATCTTATCTACTTCTTTGTTTGCACTCACTCAGTCTGTGCCCTTTTCCTTCTTGCTTCTTTGTGTAGAGAAAGGCTTTCACGACTATGCAGGGATCACTTTTATTGTGTTCTTTCTTCTCTCTTTCTACTACTGATTTCCACTTGGCCTGCAGACAAAGAAGGAGCCTTTCATAAAGTCCTGTTAGCTGTTTCTTGAGAGTATTACCCTTCATGAGCCTAGTTAAAGAGGGTATTTCAGAAGCTGGCAGGTTATTCAATAACTCTACTCATTTTTATGAAGTGAGCTACACAGAAGTGTTTATTGTGATTTACAGATGGGCTGCACAGAAAGTGGTATCATGACCTCCGAGTGGCCCCGCTACCCAATGTCACCTTCCTTGCTACTGTATCTCAGTGTATCCCAAGAAACAGGTAAACATAGCTCAGCATGTTTAGTATACAAACTGCCAACACCTCAAGGAACAGCCTTCTAAACAAATGTGACTCCAAAGCTAGTATATTCTGAAATCTTAACTGGTTTTATAAAAGGTAAATTAGGGGTTCTGCCTTGTTTTTTAAATCTGTATTGATTTTATGTCTTGAAGCAAAACAGAGTCAGTTTCCAAACACTGTTGGAATTGGGCTCTGCCTTTTATCTTTCTCTATTTTAAGTGAAAGGGGAAGTGACTGAATAGGACACAAGTTTAATGTCATATGATCAAGAAAAAACATTCCTCTTTGTCATCCTAGAATGTCTACATCAGTCAACATATTCAAGTCATTAATGTGAACTCCCCATTCTCCATATCCAGCATTCAACACGTAACTTCTTAGACCCCACTCAGCAGTTTATAGCAGTGCTGAGGGCTACCTATAAGAACAACTTTATCATTATTGCATATGAGTTCCTGATGGGCATAAGCTATAAGGAGATAAACTGAATTCCAAGCCAAGAAATCTGAAATTCAAAATCTCCACTGATCTCATACACATTCTAGAGTATCATTTCAATCACGATAGAAAGATAAAACACAAAACACTGGAGAACTGAAGATGGGGCTGGGTGTGTGCAAATAAAATACATTTAGAAAAAAAGTTGACTTTGTAAAGGAAACTTAAAAAATCTGGCAAACCAAATATATTTAAAGACTTCATGGATCTCTGGTGGCAAATGCTAAGGCTACCCAAATGAGAAGAACACTTGCTAAACTTAAACAGGCATTGTTGTTTCACCTAAAAAAAAGGGGTGAATCTTTAAGGAAAACACAGTTGGATTTTTAAAACAAATTGAGTGTGGACTTAGGTCCCATCTCTAATGATGTCTAACCATATTATTTTAGAAAATGTAACCACTCTAGTAGGTTAAATGTTTATCACTTACTGACCTGGGATATTGTCAAAAGAATCAGTGAAAGACATTCTGCAAAGTATTTGTGATGTAATCACCTTCATGGTTATTGGTCCAAGATTTGAAGAACTCTGAAGTTTTAAGTTAGCTGAGCCTCGCACAGCAAGAACAAGTAGAGGGTACACATTACAGGAACCTAAGCCTTCAGAAAGAAATGAGTACAATTAAATTGCAACACTTCTCTTGTTCCCTTCCTTTTAATGGGACAACTCTTTTGGCTTACCTCTAATTGAGCTCATCTTTGATGAGCAGATTGTATGATGTACAACAATATCCTTTTTTACCAAACTTAGAACAGCAAACAGCAGGTTGGGCATGGTGGCTCATGCCTGTAATCTCAGCACTTCGGGAGGCTGAGGCCAGCGGATCACCTGAGATCAGGAGTTCAAGACCAGCCTGGCCAACATGGTGAAAACCGGTCTCTACAAAAATACAAATTTAGCTGGGCATGATGGCGGGTACCTGTAATCCCTACTACTGGGGAGTCTGAGGCGGGAGAATCACTTGAACCTGGGAGGTGGAGTTGCAGTGAGCCGAGACTGTGCCATTGCACTCCAGCCTGGGTGACAGTGAGACTCCATCTCAAAAAAATAAAAAAAGGACAGGAAACAGCAGATGTGTAACTAGGATAATACTACCATTTTTAAATTTTCTTTATTTATATGTATTTATTTATAGACAGGATCTTGCTCTGTCACCTGGACTATACTACAGTGACACAATCATAGCTCACTGCAACCTTCAACTTCTGGGCTCAAGTGATCCTCCCAACTCAGCCTCCCGAGTTGCTGGGACAACAGGCACAGGCCTCACCTAATTTTTTTTTTTTTTAATTTTCTTGTAGAGATGGGGTCTCACTATGTTACCTAGGCTGGTGTCAAGCTCCTAGGCTCAAGCAATCCTCCTGCCTTGGCCTCTCAAAGTGCTAGAATTACAGGCATGAACCACTAGCCCCAGCCTATTTTTCATTTTAAAAACCACATATATTTGTAACTATAAGAAAAAACAGAAAAAAACAGGCACATAGATTTCTTCATCATAAAACTTCTTTCAAGTTTAATTCAGTGTGAAAGCGATTTCTGTGAAACCCAGTTGATATTAACCTTAACTCAATGCTATTTTGAACTGAAGATAAGAGAGGAGGTATGGAGTTGGAAGCTGCTTTTTTCGAATTGTATAAGATGAATAAAAGCACTTGAGCGAGTGTATCTCTTTAAGATCAATGACCCTGGTAAGGCTAATTACTCTAACCCTCTCCCTCTAAATTTAAAAAGACCTTGGTAACTGGAAGGACCACATGATTAACCGGCTGAGAAGATTGGCCATGATAACGGTGGTTGGTACTTCCAGGTCTCCCCCTCAGTTGTCTCTTTGGAGACATATACTGTATGTGCCAATGAGCTGCATCTTGAAGAGCTGGGAGATTCCTTCATGAAGATTGATAGCAGTGGTACAAGGATGGGGAAAGATATTTTAGGTCTTAATGAGATTACACTTCCTGGGAAAATATGGAATGGCATTGGGATTCTAGGGACTCTCTGTTATGGGACGGTCCAGATGACATTGTCTCGCTTTCTTTCAAACCATAGCCCAGGCTTCCTGCTGAAGATGGAGCCATCTTTGTCTTCCAAAGTGGCATTCTCCATCGGAGACTCTTTATTAAAATGAAAATTAATATTCATCAAAATTGTTATTTTTTAAACTTCTTCTTCTTATACTACTTATATTTTGTCTGTACCTGTTTGTGACTATTATTCTATCATCGGTTCATGAATGTTTTCTCATGCTGTTAACAAGAACCTCTCATCATAATACAACTCCTAGTCACATGCTGCTTTCTTTCTTGCATTCTTTTAATCCAGTTGTTCCCCATCTCACAATAGTAAATCTACTTATTACTTGTGCTGTAATAACAAACATATCACACAAGCCAAAACTTAATTCGTGTTTTTTTTAATGAGGTTACATGATGTTTAATGAAAAATCCTGCTAGTACACATATAAATGGAAATAACACTTCAGACCCAGGGGGTGGTTCATATACTTAGGGTCAGGAATAGCATTCCTGGGAATTCATCCTAAAGAAATAATTAAGCAAATGTGAGAACAAACATAGTATTTAAAAGGCAACTATTGTCAATTATTTAAAAACTATTAAAGCTATCCAAATGTCCAACTATAGGAAAATAGCTAAGTAGATGTTACACCATTGAACAGGACAGGACAGTTCACCAGATATTTAAAAATATAATTATTAAGGTGATATATAGAAAACCAAAATACTTTATAGTTTACTGTTAATTTTAAAAGCCTTATATAAAATAATATGCTATGTTTTATCATTGTGATTATATAAAATAAAACTATGCAGATTAGAAACAAATGACCATGTACAAAAATTGCTCTGTTAAGTGATGTTAGCAAATTTTTTTCTTCAGAAATCTATTATTATCTCATTTTTTGTTTAAAATTTAACTTTACTGATTTTTTAAAATGATAAAGTATGTGAATTTTCATGTGTTAAATCTATTTGTCTACCCTTCAATACTTCTAAAGATGGTAAATGTTGACCGAATTAAAATTTTTTTTATTATACTTTAAGTTTCAGGGTACATGTGCACAACATGCAGGTTTGTTACGTATGTATACATGTGCCATGTTGGTGTGCTGCACCCATTAACTCGTCATTTAGCATTAGGTATATTTCGTAATGCTATCCCAAATTAAAATTTGTAATTAAAATTTTCTTTAATTTACAAGACTTGTAAGTGTAGAAGAAATTTAAATAACACTTCAAATGTTGTTTTCATAAGCTTGCAGCATTTAAAATTAAAATTTTTAAAGCTTAATTATGCACTAAGACTTTTGGTTTACTTGTCTATAAGTATACACATATATACAGTGTTACTTCAACTATATGAGAGTAGATTAAAGACAGTTTGCCTGTCTAATAAAAATAGTAGAAAAATAGTATCATATAACCACAGTGCAATGATCAAAGTCAGAAAAATTGACATTATTTATTACTATTATCTAATCCATAATTTGTATTTAAATTTTATCAAATAATCCAATGTTTCTATAACTAGTTTTTTTTTCCTGGTATTTAGGATGCAATCCAGGATCATATGGTGCATTTAGTTGTCTTAGTTCCTTCATCTTCAGCTGTAGAGTATCTTTCAACTGAGTGTGTCTGATCTTTTCTCATAACTAGACTCAAGTGAAGAGTTTTAGTACATACCACAGAAATGACGAAGTAACTTTCTTCCTTTCATTGTTAATAAAAATTAAAACATAAAAATTTTCTTAAATTGTTAATTATATGAAACTGCACTCATAAAACAGTTGTCACTAGAGGCAACTCACAAAGTTTTACTTCGAGAGATTACTCTGACAAGAGAATGCAAGTGCTAAATGGAGCTTCCTACAAGATGAAAGCAAATCAGACTGTTCAGGCTCCTCAGATCAGTAAGTGAGGCAAATCTTTCCACCAAGTATGGGGTTTGGGTGGGTTTAATTTCCAGAAGCATGATTATAAACCACATGTCTTGGGCTCAGAGAGCAACAGGGAGGGGTATTCACATTTGAAATATAGCTCAGACCAGAAAACTGGCCCATCCAAATGATGCTTTCTCCTACATCCAAGAACATTCCCATCCCTCTCAGACTTGTAGACTTGCTCAGCCTCAGCTCATCATTCTTTCCCAAATAACCCAGCCAGAGAACAGCTGCAGGGTCAGGACATCAAAGCCAAGCTGCGGTGGATGCACGACTGCAGCTCTGCCATTACCAGGGATGACTCTAGAGACAAGAAAGTTACAGCTGGGTGCTCAGATCTCAAGAGGGGGCTGCAATCCTGGAAATTACAGAATGTATCAAGGAGTTATATGATGAGAAAATGTCTTCTGGATGTCATGGAGAAAAAACACTGAGAAAACCCCAGGATCTTGTGTTTTACAGACTCCTTTGTGACTGGAGTCAAACTCACAATAACCCCTTTGCTTTCTGCAGCCACTTCTTCTGGGACATGATGCTACTTGATGTGTTTATTTAGGTTTCTTTGCGCATTATTTAAAAGCAAATCTCTAAAGCAAGTTACACTTGAGGAGATATGGGCTGGGCGGATTTTTTAAAAAGAGAATTCACTTAATCCTCAAGAACTGCTGTTGACTTTTCTGCCTGTGCTTCTGCTTATTTATTCCGTTTACAATGCATGCTTGCTCAACAAAAGAAGCAGACAATCATCCTTACACATTCATATCTGTGACACACAATCTGACCACTTCTAACCTTTCAGTTATGATTTTCATAAAATCCTAAGTGAATAGATACTATATTTTCCGCTGCTCTTGCCACCATGATGCTTGAAGGCTTCTTGTTTATATTTCTAGCTGAGCTTCACCAGACAGGAGCAGGCAAAGGGGATTCACCTAATGCCAACCCTCTCAATATCTTAAAAATGAGAAAAGCATGGAAAAATCATGGGAAAAAACTAAGATATAGCAAAGCTCCTTGACATAAGTTGAAACAGATTAAGTCTGCTTTTAAAGCCAAGAAAAGGAGTCAGGCTTCCCTCCTCTGCAAAACCATATAACAAGACTGCCCTAGGAGTCCTCATCAAATAATCTGAAAGAGAAGTAGGAGAGGTAAAGGGCAACCCAGGCAGGGAGACATCAGAAACACAGGCCAAGAGGAGAAAAAAAAGGGAAAAAAAAGCTGAGACATTGTATAAGTTAGCTATTGCTAACTAATAAGCCACCCCAAAATTTAATGGCTTAAAGTAATGTAGCATTTTTCACCAGGTATGAGCTGGCTGGACAGTTCTGCTGATCTGATCTAGCTTACAGGGCTCACACATGCATGTGTGGTCAATTGCCAGTCAGGCTGGTGGTGCAACTGACCTTGGATGGGCTCTGGTATAGATGCAGAGCCTTAGCTCGAATTACTGGGCTGATGTGGCTCTGCTCCGTGGGTCTCATACTGCAACAGGCTGGCCCACACAAAGCCTCATGACAAAGGCAGAGGAGTGGTAGGGAGAGTAAAATCATGCAAGGTCTCTTGAAGTCTAGGTTCCCAACTGTCACATCATCACTTTCATTGCATTCTATTTAGCCAAGCAAGTCACAGGATAGCCTAGACGTAAGGGGAGAGCTGCAAAGTCATATTGCAAAGGGTATAGATTCAGATCTAAAATTGGGGTCATTTTTGCAATCAATCTACCACAGAAATGCTTAGGAAAGAGCTAATGGTCAAATATGGGTAAACACTATAACTACCGATGGAGGGTAGTGTTGGGGAATGAGGCTGGGCTTGTAATTAAACGCATAACTAGGTTTAATGCATTTTCACCTGATTGCCAATGGGAGAGTCTGGCACAGAAGTGCTAAGATTGGGAACATTAACCTTGAAACACTGTGTAGAATTAATTGGAATAGGAAGAAACTATAGGTGGGGAGCTCAGTTATGAGACTATTGGAGGGCAGGGGTGGGGATTAATGTGAATTGGACCCCTGGTCTCAGTGGTGGGGTAAAGAGAGGTCCACCTCTGGGGCGCTTTGTGGTAGTGTCTCAGTTCCTGCCAACGGCAGGATCATGGGGTTCTCAGTGGCTGAGGAGGGCAGCATTAGTGTATCAGAAGCACATTTCCAGCTACAGGGGAAGGAGAGGCTCAAAGGGTCAAGCTGTCTGGGATAAAATGACTTAAGGATGATCAGAATAGTGAAAACCTTACAGTAGTCTTCTGGATCTAAAACAAGGGGACAAGAGGCTTTAATAAGAGTTGCTTTGGTCTAACAACTTGGACTCCCTAAAATTATCGAAAGAGACAGAGCAAAAGTTACAATTCTGTATTTAAGCTATGCTTCAGAATTTCTCTTTCTATGACAGTATTCTGAATTGAGTGTTCACTTTATATCCTGGGCCCATCCTAGATACTGCAGCTCCTGAAAAGAAAGTAAAAGTCACATTTTTTTCTATCCCTGGTCCATCCGTTCATCTGGAGTTGCCCTCCCTATACGATATCCTCTGGGATCCAATTCCCACCTCATTGGTGACAGATATAATGAAGTCATTTCTTCTATATAGAGACCTTCTAGGTAAATAAAAATTACTAAGTTACTATTTAGAACAAATGAGTACAGAATAGTTATTTGTTCACCTGATGATTGTCCTCAGCCTCAGTTGAACTTGTTAGCTCTCCTTCCAAATTTCTGCTTTTCCTATATAGAAACATGTGTCACTGGTAAAAAGCAAGACATCATAATTAGTAAATAAGCCTGGTGAGGAGGATGCCTTGGGTGTGCTTCAAACCCTACTTGCCTCCTAACCCAATGCCCTTCAGCCTCCCAAGTCATCCATATAAATGTACTCTTTGAACAAAAACATTGTGCTTAACATGCCAACAGGACTTTGAGCACAACCTGTCATCCTCGTCCTTGTGGAGACTGCTTCCCCAAGCCTTTTCTCCATGGAAACTCTTGAACTATCATCAGCTGAGGCCTCAATGATTGGCTTCAATGCAAACTAATATATGTATGTGTGCATATGACAGCTGAATATAGACAGATTACATAGAAAGGTAAACAGATAAGTAGATACACAGATACACAGATACACAGATAGAAATAGATAGATAGATACATACATACATACATACATACATACATACATACAATTTGGCCAAAACAGTTCTTAAAGAGACAAATGCTGTCTTCTCCCTGGACCTCACATCTCACTATACCCCCAAACCAATCATACCATCATATCATCTAGTCTATTAAAATTATCATGATCTGTCCTGGCTCTTTAACTTTGCATCTGCTGTACCTCTGACAGTAGTATTTTAAAATATCGTTTAGTCATGGTTTTCTGTAGGGTCAGTAGTGTCCTATTATGGCATATCCCAATAGACCTTCTTGGAACATCTGCCCTATTGATTGGATAGCCTCTTGCCCTCCCACCTTGAAGGTGCTTGTGGCATAAGACTATACAAAGAAGTTCTGTTGACTAATAGAATACATGAAAATATGAAGTCAGTGTATTTGACATCAAGGCTGAATATATAGTACATTTTCTGATAGTAGGCAGCTTGGCATACAAGAGAAAATCTGAGTTTTACCTCTGGCTTTTCCACTTACTCTTTATGTGACCTTAAGCAAGCTACCTAATCCTTTCGAACCCCTTTGTCTTTATTTGTAAGTTGACGGATAATAATGGATACCTCATAAGGCTGCTGTGAAAAATAAGATAAAGGATAAAAAGTGTTGACCAAAATATCTATCACATTTTGGTTATACAGCAAGAGAACATTTCTTTCCTCTTAATTATGTGAATGCATTACTTCATTGAATGTAAAATATAGAAGAAAAGATGTGGAGGAAGGAAGGGGACTCTCTAATGCAAGATACTCTTCATATAAATTGCAGTTTCTAGTTTGCAGAAGTCTCCACCACTGATTGATCAAGAGTAGCATTTTACACTTTATTCCAATTGCCTATTGCTGCACCACAAATGATCCCAAAATTTAGTGATTTAAAGTAACAACATCATTTAATTTGCTAACAAATCCGTAATTTGGGCTAGGATCATTGGCACAACTCTACTCTGCTTTACCAAGCATCAACTGGAGTGGCTCAAAGACAGGGTCTATCATTTAGTGAAGGCTCATTCACTTGCATGTCTGGCAGTTGTTGCTGGTTATTGGCTGGGACCTCACCAGCCTTTCCATGTGGTCTCCTCTTCTCAACATGCAGCTGGGTTCCAAGGGTGAGTGTTTTAAAAGAGCCAGGTGGAAGCTGTATCATCTTTAAAGCTCAGCTTCAGAAATGATATAGTGGAACCTCCACCATAGTCACAGCTCCATTGAGATTTAAGGGTAGGCCATATAGACCTCATGTCTCAAATGTCACCCTGAAAGAAGAGCATGTGGCAGGGAATATATTGGTTTAACCATCTTTGGAAAGTACAATCTTCCATATTCTACAACTAGAAGTTGACTCTGTGAAGAAGCCTTATGGCTGTGTTCCTTTTGGGGGTCACTTTATGCTTTGTGCAGCAATCACATTGGGATGACTGCATACATTGGGTTATGATCTTCCTACTGCGGTAAAAGAGGTTTCCAAAATCTAGGAGATATTTCTTCAATCAAAACAAAATATCTTTTTGTTTATTTTACTATGAATATAACACATTCTTTTTAATGAAAAAAAGGAAGAAAGTAAAAGGGAAATGAAAGGAGAAGGAAGAAAGGAAAGAAGGGAGGAAGAAAGGAAGGAAGAAAGAAAGCAAGGAAAAAAATTGGAAGTACTTATCTATCAAATCTTCTAAACAGAATCATGTTGTACATAGTCCTGAAAAGTTTCTTTAAAAACTTTAATCTTTACATGACATAGTGGTTTACTTTACGAATGTATTAGAATTTATTTAACCAACTTCCCTTTGACGTATACCTCCATTGTGTGCAATTTCTTACTACTATAAAAATACAAGACAATGCTCTTTCTAATCCGACATATTCCTGAACACTTATCTTAGCATTTTCTTAAGCCTTAAATTAAATTGCCTATGCATTTTAAATTAGTTTTCTTTATAAAGGAAAGTGTAAGATTTCTGGCCCAATTGTGTCCTCAAGGACTCCCTTGGTAACACCCCCACTCCCCTAATTATTTCAAGTCTCACTTATTTCCAGCAGCCTTGGTAAAAATGACAACTTGTATTTTGTTGCTATGTATCTGTACATAAATTTATATGAATATGGTTATACATAAACCAATTTGTATAACTATGTCAGGCATGATACTAGTGTTTTATGCAAATTATTTTACTTCTTAAAACAACTGTATAAAGCAGGTATTAATATCTTTATCTTACTGATAATAAAACAGGCTCAGAGCAGTTCACTCTGAGTTTGAGCCTGACAGCAGAGTTTTAGCCTAACTCCCTTTCCATTATACAACACTGTATTCCCACTGAAATGTGTATAAAATATCAGGCAGAAACAAAGAGAAATAGTGTATTTATATACAAAGCAGTGAGTCTTTCATGGAACTCCTTATTACTCTCCTAAATTTTTGCAGTGGCTTTGAAAGAATGTATCACCCAATCAATTGTAGACTCTTCATGTCTGTTTTCTCTGACTGCTCAGCTTCAACGACATAGCAGATGTATCTGCCTGACCTTGGCCCTGTGTCTCACTCACTTTCTCCCACCTTCAACTCTGCATCTCTTCTTTTCCTCTTTGTTTCCATTACTGATTCTCTCATTTCCTCTTGCCCTCAGCAGTACGCCTTCCCAAAGCCAGACGTCTCTCTGCCTTTTATTCCTTTAACACATCCTGGGAGAGCTCATCCATTCTCATGGCTTTACACATCACTTCTATGCTAATGACTCCTAAACTGACATTTCCAGCCCCATCTTCAATCAAAGCAAACCCTCATTAATCACTGAGTTCCTGTTCCTTGTCTCTAGTTGCCCACTGGACACATGAATAGCAGGAATATCTTACTGTTACCACATCCTTAAAACCCAAAACATCATCTACTCACCAACCTGGAGTCTTCTCAACTCCTTTTCAAGTCAGTGGCACCATCCTTCCATTCTTTGGGTGACTCCTGCTGTCTCCCCCTTAATTCTGGAAATACACTATAAACGTGATGCTTCCTTTATTAATTTAATTGGTATTGTTATACAAAAGTAAAGGAAACATATTTGGTGCATGCTTCGAAATGTTTCTCTAATCTTTAGCCGAATTCACAAGATAAATACTGTTCAGCTTTTCCTCCTCTGAGGATGATGATGATGATAATGGCTAACATTTATTGGCCCCTTTTTATGAATGAGGCACGGTGTTTAGCACGTCACGTATGTTAGCACATATTGCATTCTACCAAACAGCCTGATGCGATCTCCATTAGGCAGACTGGGCATCTAATGCCAGATCACAGCAGCATGATTTGACTTCATCACCTTTGCTCTCCTCATGTATTAACCCCCTCTTTCACCTTTCCTTTAGCTTTTAATTTGTCGGCCAGCGTAGCTCCCTTTTCTCTTCCACACATTTAGTTTCTTCTTCTTCTTGTCATTACCAACATGGATCCCCTGACTTCCCAGGCTCGCTAGTCTCCTGAAAAGTTGCCTCTTCTGCTTGTCAAATGCCACCATACTGATGCGAGTCTTTGTCCTCTCCCCTGACCTCACAACCCTCCTGGCTTTGGCCTCTTTCTTCCATTGTCCCTTAGCTATAATCTATCCTGCATGCTGTTTACCAGACAAATTCTCCACGCACAGCCTGTTCGCCTGAGAGTCCACTTCTGCTGGGACATAACAAATGGCCACGTTTCTTAGCTTGCTCCCAAATCTACCCTCAAATATCATACCACTTGTTATGGAAATTTTTATTCTACGTACTTTTAATTTTTTTTAATCTGAAGCATTTAACGATCTATACATATGATACAATTTCATAGTACTTTATATGCATCATAAAAATGAGTGCATGTAAAAACTGGTGAAATCTGAATAATTTCTCTAGTTTAACTCATAGCTGATTGTACCAACGTCAGTTTCCTGGTTTTGATGATAATAATTAATAATAAACTACAGCTCTGAGAAATGTTCTCATTGAGTGAAGCTAGGTGAAGGGTATGTGGGAACTCATTATACTATTTCAGAAAGGTGTTAGGAGGCTTGTTTATTTCAAAATAAAAGTAAAAATACCCTAAGGCATTTTTATAGGAAGCTACATCCCAAGTTGTTATCATTGGGATGAACTGCAATGAAAGGAAGAGAAAAGCTTTTCCTTTTCACCCTACATAGTTCCGCAGTGTCTGAATATTTTGCCAAATAAATATATCCATGCAGAAGTTGTATACGCATAAGATAAACAGTCTCAGGAAAAAATCAAAAGCATTGTTAGTGTAAATGTTATGTTTGTTTTTCAAATTTCTAACTACTTATCTGCTTACTACAATTCAACATCATTTTGTATTATTCACAAATATGGTCCTTTTAGTCTGATCAGGTAGATCATCTTAAAATTCTAGAGCGCGTATCTTGTCCACCCCGTCTTTTGTTGCTTTCTCTGTTGACAGCTCTGTGGATTTAGCTATGTTCTCTAAGCAGATGACTTCCAAATATGTCTCCTCTGGCTCTCTTGCTTTTTTTTTTTTTTTTTTTTTTTTTTTTTTTTTTTTTTTTGAGATGGAGTCTCGCTCTGTTACCCAGGCTGGTGTGCAACTGTGTGATCTCAGCTCACTGTAACCTCCACCTACCAGGTTCAAGCAATTCCCCTGCCTTAGCCTCCTGAGTAGCTGGGATTACAGGCACGCACCACTACACCTAGCTAAATTTTGTATTTTTAGCTGAGACGGGGTTTCACCATGTTGCCTAGGCTGGTCTTGAACTCCTGATCTCAAGTGACCCACCTGCCTTGGCCTCCTGAAATGCTGTGATTACAGGCATGAGCCACCACGCCTGGCCCCCCTGGCTCCCTTATCTCCCAGAGCTCTATTCGTAAATTCCAACTGCTGCTGGCCTTTGCACGTAGATTTTTTTTTTTTTTTTTTGCTAGTATCTCAAACTTAGTTTGTTAAAAAATTGAGCTTCTCCTCCCTCCCATGCTATCTCTTCCCTCAGTGCTGTGCATATTCGTTAATGACACCATCATCTTTAGAATCAGTCTGACTCAAATCAAGTTAAAGTCATCTTTTGTTCTTTTCTCTCCTCCCTTTTTTCTCCCACCCTCTTAGCATCACTTTCCCTTTCTGCAGACTTGGATGTCCCTCTAGCATGGCACTTAATGTCATGCAAAATCTGACTCCACGTATTTTCTTAGGTGTCTTATTACTCAACACCACACTTTCTACATTTTCATAGAAATAAAATTCACGTCATTGTTCTCTTTTCCACCTCCCTACCCTTCATAAGTAGATAATAGTGTCCTGGAAGGAAAGGAGTTCTATCTTTCTTTTCTTATCTTTATATCACTTACCTGGCATTAGAGGCTCGATAGTCACTCAAAAACTATTTGTTGAAGTGAATTGATTTTCCTAATCAGATTCTAGTGATTTGAAAATAGGCTCTTAGGCATACAAAGACTTCTGAACACATAGTAGGAGCTTAATAAATATTCATTGATTGATTAAAATTTGTTAGCCAGGTTTCATTATCAGGCAAAATGAAATACAGAAAATAAACTCCCATCTCAGGCTAACTTCTCCTAGAAATAGAGATGAATGATTCCATTGAGTGATATAGATGAGTATCTGGTCTGGCATCCATAGAGAAGAGTAAATTAGATTTTTTAAATAGTTCCAGGGTTAATAATGTAAGATGTTATTAGTAACACAAGTAAGGAATCATTTTTAATGTAGTCTATGACCTTTATCTTGATATACTGGAATAAGAGATTTATGCACCAGAATGGGAAGAATTGCTCATTTTCAGCAAGGATTTGGAAACAAAGGGCAGAAGCTCAAATAGGGAACATTCAAGTTTGACTAAGAACCAACCTTGAGAATGCACTGCAATTTCCCAGGCCCCACACAAGGCCTCAGAAACGGAATCGGTCCAGAGGGAGATGGTAGTTAAGAGCAAGAAAGCTACTCTTTTCACATAAATACATAAGTCATAATCATCAATAATTTAAGAAGAATAAAGGAAATTCAAAAACAGCCTAGGTCAGTTTAATGAGATTTGGGGGAAAAAAATATGATCTCCTTTTAAAGTTTGCTTCAATACAATAGGGCCTCTTTAACACATCCTTCATTGGATTTAATGGAGGTGAAACAGATTTAACCAATCTTAACCCAGATTTATTCAATATTATGTAGATTTTATAAATTCACTGGAGGTTCAATACGAGTTACTGTGAACTTAGTAAATCTTCCCTGATTCTTATTTGCACTTTCTGTAATTTAATAAGGAGGCAGGTGTAACCAACACTAAGATTTAATAAATATTTAGAGTTTCATTGAAAAAAATAAACAATTCAAAGATGTATTCAATAGGCTTAAGACTTAACAAATATTGTCTCAACTCAGGGAAATACAAATTGAATAAAAATAGCCCTAATTGCTTGCTCTGAGACAAGTGTTCAATTTACCAATCATTTTTTATATATTTAATAAATAGATTATTAAATCAAGTGCAATGCTCATTAAAGATTATATCATTTGAAGGAACTCCTCTCAGCTATGATTTATTTACTTTCATGTCCCATTGATTAAATGTTCTTCAGATCTTAAAAGTCCACTTCAGGTTTAATAGGTATCAGGTCAAGTTAGAAAAGCATTTGGAACACATGAAAGCCAATCAGCAGGGAAATGATATGTACACTCTGTACTGTATGGGTGCCGTAAGTGGGAGGGATGTTGGAAAATCATGTATTTAAAATGCTACTTAAAAGCATTTCCAAGAGAAAATACTGTAATTCTCTAAGCTTCTCAAGTGCCTATAAGTGGGATGGATGGGACCAAAATGTATAACCCAAGGAAAGGGTGGTAAGCGGGATAAATTCTCTGGAGTGGTCCTAGGAATATGACTTTTGGTGGAACTGCCTAATAGCTAAAGTGCCTTCTTCAGAAGTTAATGTGAATTAGGGCTGTAACCGTATCTCCGGGGTTCCTATGACATGTTTTATTCTTTCATATATCAATCATGTCTCCAAGACATCTATAGAGTTACAACTTTGAAATTTGGAGTACATTCTTACTTGGTTAATTTCCACAGTGATGTAATATTATGATTCCAAGAATTGATGTCTGCTAGGGTTCAGTGCTTTTGTTGTGATTTGATAGATAAAGAACAGATTCTATGTGAAGCAATACCTTGAATACTGCACCCAAATTGTTACTCTATGTGTTTATGAAAAGAAGATAACATGGCATTTTATACTTAGTCATTAAGTCAAGAGTCCCTGGATACCATAGCAGCTAATTAGTGAGCTCAACACAAGCCTTTCATTTGCCCTTTTAATGCTAAAATAATAATACACTCACTCCATTTATTTAGCAGCTACTATACACTGTATGTACTGGACACTATTTCTTTTATTTATTGTAAATATTCCAAATGAAGTTCTACACATCTTCACATTATAGATTAATACACTAAGATTTTGAAATTAAATAAACTTGGCTCAATTCAAACAGCTAGTGAGTAGCAGAACCAATATTTGAAATCAAAATTATATCATTCCAAAGTATATGGATTTCTTTTACTATCTTACATTGCTCCTGTGGAATATCAGGACCATCAAATTTAATTAAAATCATAAATTGAGTGGCTTTTTTTTCCTGTCACAGTGCTGAGTAATAAAGATACAGAGATAAAAAAGCAGACCTGTTTTCAAGTAAATCACTGTCTGCTTGGGGAGAAAGTCAAGTAAAGAGAAAATTAGCAAGTCATAAGACAAATATTTTGATAGAGCAATTCACTGTGCCCAATAGAGGCGTTTAGTTGCACCATATGGGAAAAATTAACGAAGGTGTCTGAGACTACTAAGCTGTGTTTTGGGTAGTAAACACAAAAGAAGAAGAAGAATGGCATCTTGGGCAGAAAAAAGTTTATGTGCGAAGGCACAGTGATAGACCCATAATATTTTAAGTATCCATGAAGTCATCTACATGTCTCAGAAAATGCATGAAAGACCAGCAATACCATTTCCCAGTACTAAAGATGACTTATTCAGGTGCCAAGTCAAATGAATGAGGTAAGGATATTATTTTCAAACAATGGTGTTAGATTCTCAAATAAACAATATAATTATTGACCTGTAACTCATTCCAGGCACAAAAGTTAACTTGAGATGTTACAGAGTCTGAAATGGGAAAGCTGGAACCATGAAACTTCTAGAAGAAAATATAGGAAGTACCTTTTTAATCTTGGGTCAGACAAAAATAGACAAATAAAAATCACTAATCATAAAAGACACATAGGATAAGACTTCATCAAAATTAAAAAGATACACTCATTAAAAAGCACCATTAACAAAATAAACTGGCAAGTTACAGACAAGAAGAAAAGTTTTTCAATATATAATATTGGATAAATAAATTATATGCAGAATACATGATGTATTCCTATAAAGCAATAACAAAAAAAATCCAATTTTAAATGGGCAAAAGACTTAAACACATAATCACCAAAAAAAGGCATGAATAGACAAGAAGCTCAAGATAAGGCACTCAGTTATCAGGTAAATGCAAGTTTAAGCCATAATATAAAGCCATTTAATATTTTCCAATTGAGATAAATAAAAAGACTGATAATACCAAATGGTTTGGAGGTAATGAAGTAGCTAAACTTCTCACAAACTGCTTGTAGAGGCAGCCTTCAAAAACTCTGGCAATTTTAAAAATAAACTAAGCATAGATACAACCTATAAGCCAACAATTTGAATCCCAGCTATGTACGCAAGAGAAATAAAAACATCAATGCATGCAAGACTTAGGCAAGAAAGTTTATGGAAGCCTTATTCTTAACAGCCCCAAAAGGAAAACAACTATCAGGAGGTATTTGAATCAACAAATTGCAGCATATTCACACAATGAAATATTCATCAACAACAAAAATGAATGGCCTACTGATACATATGACAATATAAATAAATCTAAAAAATACCAGACACTAAAGAATACATACATACCATCAGAAGGAATTGCCTTTGTGGGGTCTGGGATGACACTGAATGAAAGGGGCATGAAGAATCTCTCTGGGAAGTTAGAACATTTCTATATCTTGTTTTAGGTAGCAGTTACATAGGTATAGGCAATAGGCAAAACTTACAAGCTTCAAACTAATACTGTATTTTTGAAAATTTTTGTATTGTATTTTTGTATTGTATTTTGTGTGGTATTTTTGAAAAAAAGACCTTATTCTGAAAAGGTCTTCAGAAGCCACAGTAAGAACCCTCCTAAAATATCTCCACTCAGTTGCAGTGAACAATTCAGGAGAACGAACAGGAAGGCCAATTTTAATTTCTTCATGCTGGAAGAGCATCATTACGACAAGTTTTCAAGTTGGAGTGTAAAATATGTTCTATCCCTTACTCAATTTTTTAGTCCATTGGATAGTGAAGCCATGCATTTTCCTCTCCTGAAATAACTGTTAGAAGTCAGAGATCAAAATTCTCTAATGTGAAAAATGCAGATGAAGATTTAGAAGGCTTGGACATTCAAGTTCCAAGTCAGCAATGGTACAGGCGACTTTGGGCAAGTCCATGAACCATCTGGAGCTCAGTTTTCCACTGTAGGTCATGTGTGTGTGAGGCAGGTGAGGGGAGGGGGAGTTGTACCACCTAGTGATGGACAAAGATTTGTGATGGCAATATAATGAGAGAGGGAAGTTCAAAGAGGAGAGTTTGAGCTTTCAAATGCCCTGAGAGACAGAAAGTATTTTCTTTTAATTCTAAGATACATTAAGGCACTACCTGGCTAAACAGCATTTTTGGGATGCCCTGAAATTAGTAACCTGGAATTAAACTTCCCAGTGAGGGCTGAATGTATGGGACTGAGATGCTAGAGGCTGAAATATCAGAAGACACCTCCCAGTGGGAAAGTCAAGAAAAATAAATAAATAAATAAAACTTCTAAATACCAAGAATAACATCGATAGCTGAACATTTAGAGTCAAGCCAACAGAGTTTGAAATACCCATGTGCATATTTAGTATGCATATACTACATATTAGTGATACACATAGGCATGCACACACTTTCTAAATATGAACACTATAGTCCTATGTTAAAAGTGTTTGAAAATTGGAGTCAGAATAGGACCAATTTAGTATACTAGATATTCATGGCTGTGTTTGACAGAATAGGTCACACATGTAGGAAAAGCTTCTTTAAAATAATGTGAAGGAATGATATTTTAAAGTACTAATTAGTGTGATTTGAATTTCACACCTATTAATAGTATTTTCCTGGGTCTTCATCATAAATAATTACTAGTATATATCTATTAAAAGATGGATTTCAATACTATCCCTTTGTATAACTTGTTTTAAGAACCTTTAAGTCTAAACACCATTTTACTTTGAGAATATTCTTCCCTGGAAAACTCAGTGTATTATTTTGGATGTATCATTAGTTTCCTCAACCAAAAATTTTTACCATTCTTTATTATGTATTGAGGGAAGTTTTTAAAGGCTATTACAAAACTGACTCACATTCCATCGGGTGTCACAAGTTTATGAAGATATTATCACCACACCAGGAAGTATTCATGATTTGTTTCAGAACATTGAATAAGGTACCATGTTCAAATACTGCTAAAGAAAGTGTAATACAAACGTTTATGTGCATGATGCTTAAACAAAGACCTGAAAATTATAGGCATGTAATTAGAATTTCTCAATAATTTGTCAGATGATAGGGCGGGAATTATTGCACTCATTTGACTGATAAGGAAACTGAGGCTCAGAGGTTTGGTAACTTCACCAATGAAACCCATGTACTAATAGGCATGATACAAACTTGACCTTGGTCTTCTGATTTAGATAAGGACTTTTCACAGCCCCAATGGCCTTTCTGACTTGCACTTTATTTTTAGAATTGTATATACTTTTTGCTATAAAAGCCACAGAGCTTATCTTCCACATGAAAAGTAACAATGACTCATGTCCTTGATTTCAAGCTGCTAACCTTTCGCAGGATAGGAAAAGGGACTTCAGAATTTAAGACAAAGAGACCTGGAGGGGAAAGTAGACTCAATACAAACAAGCCTAGTTATCCCTAGCTAATACTCTTTTAAAATAGATCAGCCAAAGGGAATTCTGGGGGAAAAAAGGAGAAACCATCACTCAAAGGAGATAATAATCTTAATTGAAATCAGAAAGCCTTCAGACCTCCTTGTGTATAAATGTATGTGCTGTAATAGAGAACATTTAAAAGCCCTACTGGATTTTTAACATTCTGGAAGTGTTTAATATTTTTTTTTCTTCTTTTTTCCTAATTGGAGGTGGATAGGGAGGAGGAAGTTCAGGAAAATCAGAATCCCTGAACCATTCTCTGCTTCCTGAAAGTTCTTTCTATGGTGCTCCACTGGGCTGTCTGGAATCCAGGATCTTGGGGAAATAACAACGATGTGGCACTCTAAAGGAAAAAAAGAAAATAAAGAAATAAGAACTTGGTATTCTTAAGGAAACATGCTGTAGTGACAGGTATCCATGGGTTCCCTTGGAGAGCGGAAATGAAGTTGGTTAAAATTCTGCATCTGAACACACTAAAGATAGAGACAGTCACATGAGAATGTGGAGCAGAGATTTTTCTGCTATAATTCAGCTCACAACATCTTTTGAATAAACAATTAAAATATACAAATATAATAGTGACATCCTATGATATTGTCATAGAAGAAATATATATTCTGTTTCTGTCCTTGGTTCCTGGCAGAAAATTCATAAAACCCTTGGAATTTCCCTATAGGGGTGAGAGGGGCATTTTTTGCTATGCATTATAAGCCCCAATCAACCACACCTGAGTTTATGCTAATGAGGTGACTCTTAGGGGATGGGACTGGTTGCTAGAGGAAACAACCATGTGACAAGAGGGTTGGAACTTTCAGCCCTAACCCCTGACCTCTGGGAAGGGGAAGACAGGCTGGAGATTAGCTTTAATCACCAATAGCCAATTATTTTTTTCTTTTTTTTTCTTTATTATTATTATACTTTAAGTTTTAGGGTACATGTGCACAATGTGCAGGTTAGTTACATATGTACACATGTGCCATGCTGGTGCGCTGCACCTACTAACACATCATCTGGCATTAGGTATATCTCCCAATGCTATCCCTCCCCCCTCCCCCCACCCCACAACAGTCCCCAGAGTGTGATGTTCCCCTTCCTGTGTCCATGTGTTCTCATTGTTCAATTCCCACCTATGAGTGAGAATATGCGGTGTTTGGTTTTTTGTTCTTGTGATAGTTTACTGAGAATGATGATTTCCAATTTCATCCATGTCCCTACAAAGGACATGAACTCATCATTTTTTATGGCTGCATAGTATTCCATGGTGTATATGTGCCACATTTTCTTAATCCAGTCTATCAGTGTTGGACATTGGGGTTGGTTCCAAGTCTTTGCTATTGTGAATAATGCCGCAATAAGCATACGTGTGCATGTGTCTTTATAGCAGCATGATTTATAGTCCTCTGGGTATATACCCAGTAATGGGATGGCTGGGTCAAATGGTATTTCTAGTTCTAGATCCCTGAGGCATCGCCACACTGACTTCCACAATGGTTGAACTAGTTTACAGTCCCACCAACAGTGTAAAAGTGTTCCTATTTCTCCACATCCTCTCCAGCACCTGTTGTTTCCTGACTTTTTAATGATTGCCATTCTAACTGCTGTGAGATGGTATCTCATTGTGGTTTTGATTTGCATTTCTCTGATGGCCAGTGATGGTGAGCATTTTTTCATGTGTTTTTTGGCTGCATAAATGTCTTCTTTGGAGAAGTGTCTGTTCATGTCCTTTGCCCACTTTTTGATGGGGTTGTTTGTTTTTTTCTTGTAAATTTGTTGGAGTTCATTGTAGATTCTGGATATTAGCCCTTTGTCAGATGAGTAGGTTGTGAAAATTTTCTCCCATTTTGTAGGTTGCCTGTTCACTCTGACAGTGGTTTCTTTTGCTGTGCAGAAGCTCTTTAGTTTAATTAGATCCCATTTGTCAATTCTGGCTTTTGTTGCCATTGCTTTTGGTGTTTTAGACATGAAGTCCTTGCCCATGCCTATGTCCTGAATGGTAATGCCTAGGTTTTCTTCTAGGGTTTTTATGGTTTTAGGTCTAATGTTTAAGTCTTTAATCCATCTTGAATTAATTTTTGTATAAGGTGTAAGGAAGGGATCCAGTTTCAGCTTTCTACATATGGTTAGCCAGTTTTCCCAGCACCATTTATTAAATAGGGAATCCTTTCCCCGTTGCTTGTTTTTCTCAGGTTTGTCAAAGATCAGATAGTTGTAGATATGCGGCGTTATTTCTGAGGGCTCTGTTCTGTTCCATTGATCTGTATCTCTGTTGTGGTACCAGTACCATGCTGTTTTGGTTACTGTAGCATTTTAGTATAGTTTGAAGTCAGGTAGTGTGATGCCTCCAGCTTTGTTCTTTTGACTTAGGATTGACTTGGTGATGCGGGCTCTTTTTTGGTTCCATATGAACTTTAAAGTAGTTTTTTCCAGTTCTGTGAAGAAAGTCATTGGTAGCTTGATGGGGATGGCATTGAATCTGTAAATTACCTTGGGCAGTATGGCCATTTTCATGACATTGATTCTTCCTGCTCATGAGCATGGAATGTTCTTCCATTTGTTGGTATCCTCTTTTATTTCCTTGAGCAGTGGTTTGTAGTTCTCCTTGAAGAGGTCCTTCACATCCCTTGTAAGTTGGATTCCTAGGTATTTTATTCTCTTTGAAGCAGTTGTGAATGGGATTTCACTCATGATTTGGCTCTCTGTCTGTTGTTTGTGTATAAGAATGCTTGTGATTTTTGTACGTTGATTTTGTATCCTGAGACTTTGCTGAAGTTGCTTATCAGCTTAAGTAGATTTTGGGCTGAGACAATGGCGTTTTCTAGATATACAATCATGTCATCTGCAAACAGGGACAATTTGACTTCCTCTTTTCCTAATTGAATACCCTCTATTTCCTTCTCCTGCCTAATTGCCCTGGCCAGAATTTCCAACACTATGTTGAACAGGAGTGGTGAGAGAGGGCATCCCTGTCTTGTGCCAGTTTTCAAAGGGAATGCTTCCAGCTTTTGCCCATTCAGTATGATATTGGCTGTGGGTTTGTCATAGATAGCTCTTATGATTTTGAGATACATCCCATCAATACCTAATTTATTGAGAGTTTTTAGCATGAAGGGTTGTTGAATTTTGTCAAAGGCCTTTTCTGCATCTATTGAGATAATCATGTGGTTTTTGTCTTTGGTTCTGTTTATATGCTGGATTACATTTATTGATTTGCGTATATTGAACCAGCCTTTCATCCCAGGGATGAAGCCCACTTAATCATGGTGGATAAGCTTTTTGATGTGCTGCTGGATTTGGTTTGCCAGTATTTTATTGAGGATTTTTGCATCAATGTTCATCAAGGATATTGGTCTAAAATTCTCATTTCTGGTTGTGTCTCTGCCAGGCTTTGGTATCAGGATGATGTTGGCCTCATAAAATTAGTTAGGGAGGATTCCCTTTTTCTCTATTGATTGGAATAGTTTCAGAAGGAATGGTACCAGTTCCTCCTTGTACCTCTGGTAGAATTCGGCTGTGAATCCATCTGGTCCTGGACTCTTTTTGGTTGGTAAGCTATTGATTATTGCCACAATTTCAGCTCCTGTTATTGGTCTATTCAGAGATTCAACTTCTTCCTGGTTTAGTCTTGGGAGAGTGTATGTGTCGAGGAATTTATCCATTTCTTCTAGATTTTCTAGTTTATTTGCGTAGAGGTGTTTGTGGTATTCTCTGATGGTAGTTTGTATTTCTGTGGGATCGGTGGTGATATCCCCTTTATCATTTTTTATTGCGTCTATTTGATTCTTCTCTCTTTTTTTCTTTATTAGTCTTGCTAGTAGTCTATCAATTTTGTTGATCCTTTCAAAAAACCAGTTCCTGGATTCATTAATTTTTTGAAGGGTTGTTTGTGTCTCTATTTCCTTCAGTTCTGCTCTGATCTTAGTTATTTCTTGCCTTCTGCTAGCTTTTGAATGTGTTTGCTCTTGCTTTTCTAGTTCTTTTAATTGTGATGTTAGGGTGTCAATTTTGGATCTTTCCTGCTTTGTCTTGTGGGTATTTAGTGCTATAAATTTCCCTCTACACACTGCTTTGAATGCATCCCAGAGATTCTAGTATGTTGTGTCTTTGTTCTCATTGGTTTCAAAGAACATCTTTATTTCTGCCTTCATTTCGTTATGTACCCAGTAGTCATTCAGGAGCAGGTTGTTCAGTTTCCATGTAGTTGAGCAGTTTTGAGTGAGATTCTTATTCCTGAGTTCTAGTTTGATTGCACTGTGGTCTGAGAGACAGTTTGTTATAATTTCTGTTCTTTTACATTTGCTGAGGACAGCTCTACTTCCAGTTATGTGGTCAATTTTGGAATAGGTGTGGTGTGGTGCTGAAAAAAATGTATATTCTGTTGATTTGGGGTGGAGAGTTCTGTAGATGTCTATTAGGTCTGCTTGGTGCAGAGCTGAGTTCAATTCCTGGGTATCCTTGTTGACTTTCTGTCTCGTTGATCTGTCTAATTTTGACAGTGGGGTGTTAAAGTCTCCCATTATTAATGTGTGGGAGTCTAAGTCTCTTTGTAGGTCACTCAGGACTTGCTTTATGAATCTGGGTGCTCCTGTATTGGGTGCTTATATATTTAGGATAGTTAGCTCTTCTTGTTGAATTGATCCCTTTACCATTATGTAATGGCCTTCTTTGTCTCTTTTGATCTTTGTTGGTTTAAAGTCTGTTTTATGAGAGACTAGGATTGCAACCCCTGCCTTTTTTTGTTTTCCATTTGCTTGGTAGATCTTCCTCCATCCTTTTATTTTGAGCCTATGTGTGTCTCTGCACGTGAGATGGGTTTCCTGAATACAGCACACTGATGGGTCTTGACTCTTTATCCAATTTGCCAGTCTGTGTCTTTTAATTGGAGCATTTAGTCTATTTACATTTAAAGTTAATATTGTTATGTGCGAATTTGTGTCATTATGATGTTAGCTGGTTATTTTGCTCGTTAGTTCCGGCAGTTTCTTCCTAGTCTCGATGGTCTTTACATTTTGGCATGATTTTGCGGCGGCTGGTACCGGTTGTTCCTTTCCATGTTTAGTGCTTCCTTCGGGAGCTCTTTTAGGGCAGGCCTGGTGGTGACAAAATCTCTCAGCATTTGCTTGTCTGCAAAGTATTCTATTTCTCCTTCACTTATGAAGCTTAGTTTGGCTGGATATGAAATTCTGGGTTGAAAATTCTTTTCTTTAAGAATGTTGACTATTGGCCCCCACTCTCTTCTGGCTTGTAGAGTTTCTGCTGAGAGATCCGCTGTTAGTCTGATGGGCTTCCCTTTGTGGGTAACCCGACCTTTCTTTCTGGCTGACCTTAATATTTTTCCTTCATTTCAACTTTGGTGAATCTGACAATTATGTGCCTTGGAGTTGCTCTTCTCGAGGAGTATCTTTGTGGTGGTCTCTGTATTTCCTGAATCTGAATGTTGGCCTGCCTTGCTAGATTGGGGAAGTTCTCCTGGATATTATCCTGCAGAGTGTTTTCCAACTTGGTTCCATTCTCCCCATCGCTTTCAGTTACACCAATCAGACATAGATTTGGTTTTTTCACATAGTCCCATATTTCTTGGAGGCTTTGCTTGTTTGTTTCTTTTTATTCTTTTTTCTCTAAACTTCCCTTCTCGCTTCATTTCATTCACTTAATCTTCCATCACTGATACCCTTTCTTCCAGTTGATTGCATCAGCTCCTGAGGCTTCTGCATTCTTCACGTAGTTCTCGAGCCTCGGTTTTCAGCTCCATCAGCTCCTTTAAGCACTTCTCTGTATTGGTTATTCTAGTTATACATTCTTCTAAACTTTTTTTCAAAGTTTTCAACTTCTTTGCCTTTGGTTTGAATTTCCTCCCGTAGCTCAGAGTAATTTGATCATCTGAAGCCTTCTTCTCTCAGCTCGTCAAAGTCATTCTCCATCCAGCTTTGCTCCATTGCTGGTGAGGAACTGTGTTCCTTTGGAGGAGGAGAGGTGCTCTGCTTTTTAGAGTTTACAGTTTTTCTGCTCTGTTTTTTCCCATCTTTGTGGTTTTATCTACTTTTGCTCTTTGATGATGGTGACGTACAGATGGGTTTTCGGTGTGGATGTCCTTTCTGTTTGTTAGTTTTCCTTCTAACAGACAGGACCCTCAGCTGCAGGTCTGTTGGAGTACCTGGCCATGTGAGGTGTCAGTCTGCCCCTGCTGGGGGGGGGGGGTGCCTCCCGATTAGGCTGCTCGGGGCTCAGGAACCCACTTGAGGAGGCAGTCTGCCTGTTCTCAGATCTCCAGCTGCGTGCTGGGAGAACCACTGCTCTCTTCAAAGCTGTCAGACAGGGACATTTAAGTCTGCAGAGGTTACTGTTGTCTTTTTGTTTGTCTGTGCCCTGCCACCAGAGGTGGAGCCTACAGAGGCAGGCAGGCCTCCTTGAGCTGTGGTGGGCTTCACCCAGTTAGAGCTTCCTGGCTGCTTTGTTTACCTAAGCAAGCCTGGGCAATGGCGGGCGCCCCTCCCCCAGCCTCGCTGCCGCTTTGCAGTTTGATCTCAGACTGCTGCGCTAGCAATCAGCGAGACTCTGTGGGCATAGGACCCTCCGAGCCAGGTGCGGGATAAAATCTCTTGGTGTGCTGTTTTTTAAGCCTGTCGGAAAAGCGCAGTATTCGGGTGGGAGTGACCCGATTTTCCAGGTGCCATCTGTCACCCCTTTCTTTGACTAGGAAAGGGAACTCCCTGACCCCTTGCGCTTCCCGAGTGAGGCAATGCCTCGCCCTGCTTCGGCTGGCACACGGTGCGCGCACCCACTGACGACCTGTGCCCACTGTCTGGCACTCCCTCGTGAGATGAACCCAGTACCTCAGATGGAAATGCAGAAATCACCTGTCTTCTGCGTTGCTCATGCTGGGAGCTGTAGACCAGAGCTGTTCCTATTCGGCCATCTTGGCTCCTCCCCAAAACTATAGCCAATTATTTAATCAATAATTCTTATGTAATGAAGCTTCCATCAAAACTGTAATGGAAAAGATTCAGAGAGCTTCTGGGTGGCCAAACACTTGGAGGTGCTGGAAGGGCAACATGCTTGGAGAGAGCATGTGGAAGCTCCACATTGCCCCTGTACCTTGCACTGTGCATCTTTTCCATTTGGGAAAGATGTATCCTGAGTTGTATCTTTTTATGATAAACAGGTAAATATAAGTAAATATTTCCCTGAATTATGTGAGCCATTCTATCAAATTGCTGGACCCAAGGAGTCATGGACATTCCTGACTTATAGCTGGTGGGTCAGAAGTACGAGAGGTCCAGACTTTCAACTGGCATCTGAAGTTGGGGGTAAGTCTTGTGGCACTGAGCTCTTAGCCTGTGGAGTCTATACAAACTATGTGCGTTTAATGTCAGAATTGAGTTAAATTGTCCACCAAACATTGGAGAATTGGTTGGTGTGGGAAAAACCACCAGACACTTGGCGTCAGAAGGGTTCTGTGTGAGTGTAGAGAAAACTTTATTTATTTTATATATCATTAAATAGAGCCAATCCATGAAGACTCCCATTCTCTTGTGTGCTTGAGCATCTTATTAAAAAGAAATTATTAAAAAGAAATATCTCCAGGGCAAAACCAAGTTAAGGAAAGTTATTGGTATGACCTTCCAGCCACAGGTATAGAAGGCAGGCACAGCTCAGGTGAGAAATATTTTGTCTCTGATTGTTCTCTTTAAAATTGTAGTCATCACTCATCGCTCTTAACCACTCTGTAAGAGAGGGCAGGATGTAGGGTCCTTGGCTCTTAAAAACAAACAAACAAACAGGGACTTCTAATTTTAGCTCTGACATATCCCATTTTACAACAAAAAAATCTAGGTAAGTTAAACATTAATGACTTTTCTTATACCCATCAGAGGAATGAGTTTTCAAACCTAACCTGCAGCCTGAAATCTGAAGAACCATATAAATTCAGAGAGTTACAGGTGAAATCTGTTTATGTAGAGCAGAAACCACTAAGGATATAAAATGATAGAAACACTTAAATAATAATTTTGATTAATTTCTGGAGAGGGAGTGTGTACTAGTTTGAATGAAGCTCATACTTCATTCTGGGGCTATAGTCCTAGGGAGGCTCCCACACTTCTGTAGGATTTACCTCCAGCAACATCCAGGAATCTTCACATGCTGAAGACCAGAGAAAGATACTTTCCTGGCACTAGTTGGAGAAGTTAAAGGGTAATCCTTGTGAAATATGCCCAGAGCCTTCCCTATAATAAAGACCCAGGGAATAAGAATTTCCTCATTCCTTGGGACAAGGTTCTGGTAAAGAACATTCCTCCAACTCCAGTCCCCTCTAGCCTGTATTTCACACCAAAAGTGGGAGGTTGGAGAGGTTGGCCCTAAAAGAAGAAATACTTCTGAAGATCACAGTTCAGAGAAGCAAGGCCAGTAAAAGAATTGGATTTAAATAGAATTTTGTAGAACACTCCTCTTGTTTTATGCCTTAACACCACATCAAAATGGAGAATAGGTTTACAGATTACAGCTGAAAAAACTGCAAGATGCAAACCCTCTCTGAGGAAGCCAATGTCAAAACAGAAGACAAATAAAGGACACTGGAGAATTTAAAGCCTCTGGTGCCTATAATGACAATAAGCATCAAACAAAACCCAAACTCCTAGTCAAATTAACATAAAACCTTATACTAAGGGCTTATATATCTCAATTCCTATGACCAATATCATATCAAGCTTCCACTAAAATATTACAGGGGATGCTGAAAGGCAAAAACAAACAAGAAAACACAGTTTGAAGAGGTTGGTACATCAGAACCAGTCGATATGACAAAGATGCTGGAATTGTAGAAAATGTAAGATAATTATAATTTATATGTTAATGGTTCTCATGGGAAAAGTAGACTTCTTGAGAAAACAAATAGATAAACTATGAAGAGAGATGGAAACTCTGAGAATAAAATGAAAGAAAGAAGTAAACATGAAAAATATTGTAATAGAAATAAATAATGTTTATAATGAGCTCATTGGTAAACTGGTCACAGTTTACTGAAGAATCAGTGAGTTTGATGATAGGTCAGTAGGAGCTTCACAAACTGAAATAGAAAGAGAAAAAATAGTTTTAAAAAAGGACAGACCATTCGATGACTGTACAATAATTTCAAAACATGTGACACACATAAGTGCAATACCAGAAGAAAGAGAGAATAGAGTACAAACAACGTATACAATAACACTGGTGGAGAATTTTCCAAAATTAATGACAGCCACTAAATCACAGACCCAAGAAGATGAGAGAACACCAAATAGAATGAATACCAAGGGAAATACATTTATACATATCTTATTTAAACTTCAGACAAACAAAAGAAAAGAGAATATCTTTAAAGTAGCCAAGGGAAAAGGATGGTCGTTGGTGGTTGAGGGGAGACACATTACCTTTAGGGAGCATAGATAAGGATTACAGCATACTTTCTCAAGAGAAACCAGGCAAGCAAGAAGAGACTGGAGTAAAAATAATGTAAGGCATTGAAAGGAAAAAAACAACTATCAAACTAGATTTCAATATCCAGTGAAATTATCTTTCAAGTGCAAAGGAGAAATAAAGACATTATCAAACAAAGAAAAACACTGAGGGAATTCACTGCCAGCAGCTCTGCCCTGCAAGCTGTATTAAACATTTTCTTTAGGCAGGTAGCAAATGGCAAGAAACTTGGATCCACATTTTAAAATGAAATAGTATCAGAGAAGTAATAAATAAGAGGCTGGGTGCAGTGGCTCACGCTTGTAATCCTAGCACTTTGGGAGGCTGAGACAGGAGGATCACCTGAGTTTGAGAGTTCAAGACCAGCCTGACCAACATGGAGAAACTCTGTCTCTACTAAAAATGCAAAATTAGCCAGGTGTGGTGGTGCATGCCTGTAATCCCAGCTACTTGGGAGGCTGAGGCAGGAGAATCGTTTGAACCCAGGAAGCAGAGGTTGTGGTGAGCTGAGATCGCACCATTGCAATCCAGCCTGGGCAACAAGAGCAAAACTCCATCTCCGAAATAAATAAATAATATATATAAAATTACTGTTTATTTAAAGTAACAATAGTAACAGTGTTAATAAGTCAAAAAATGACAGTAATGACATAAGAAATTAGAGGAAGGAATTGGGAATATTCTGTTTTAGTTACCTGAACTACAGGTGAAATTGAATTTTGTAATTTAAATGTTGGCTTAAATTAGTTAGAATGTATATTGTAAACTATATTTCAGTGTTTAAACAGTTTTTTTAAAGAAGCATAATGAATACAGTAAGAGACGAGATAAAATTGAATCACATAAAATGCTCAGTTAAAACCAGAAAGTAAAAAAAAAAATTTCACTGGAGATAAGAACAAAAAAGGGTTTAAATCACAGCTTACATTACTCCAAGTGTATCAGTAATTACTTAAAAAACCGATGGTCTAAATGCACCAATTCAGAGATGGAGATTGTAAGAGTAAATAGAAAAATAAGAGCCAAACATATTTTGTATACAAATACCTAATTTTAAATATAAAGATTCTGATAGATTAAAATTGAAGAGATGGAAAAATATATACCATGGTAACACTAACCAAAATAAAGTTGAAATTGCTATATTAATTTCAGACAAAAGGGATTTTGCAAAGAAAGAACAATTATTAGAAATAAAAGACATTAAATAATGATAAAGAAGTAAATTGAGCAAAAATAACAATGCTAAAAGTATGTGTATCTAACAATAGAGTCAAAAGACAAAAAATGGTATAACTGCAACTTGAAATAAATATATCTACTATTATAGTTGGAGGCTGCAGTACTGCTCTTTGAATAACTGATATCTCAAGCAGGCAGAGAATCAGAAAAATATTGAATAATAGTATCAAGCAACTTGATCTAATTTACACTTACAGATTACTCCATCCAGAGATAGCAAAATACATACTTTCCAGAGATAGCAAAATACATACTTTCTCAAGCTGATATGGATCTCTCACCAAGATATATCACATTCTGTGTCATAAAACAAACCACAACAAATTTAAAAAATTAGAACTTTAACAAAACATGTCCTCAAACTCCCAATAAAATTAAACCAGAAATCAATAAAGATAGTTGAAAAATTAAACAACAGATTTCTTAATAACATATAAAAGAAGTCTTAAGAGAAATATGCAGATGTTTTCAACTAATAGAAATGAAGATACAACTTATACAAGTTGTTGAATGCAGCAAAAACAATATCTACAGGAAGATATACAATATCTACAGGAAGATATGTATCATGAAATACATATATGAGAAAAGAAAAATGATCTAACATTGATAACCTAATTTTTCAGCTTAGAAAATAAAAGAAATCGAACATTTTTAACTAAAGAAAACAGAAGAAAAAGAATATAATTAATAACAATAATCAGATAAATTGAAGGCAGGACATCAATGAAGAAAATCAATAAACCAAAATGGGGTTATTTGAAGAGAGCAATAAAACTGATATACTTCTCACCAGCCTAGCCAATAAACAAGAATAATTACCAATATTATAAGTGAAAGAGAGATCATGACTATTGGTCCCATGGGCATTAAAAGAACATAAAGAAATGCTATGAACATATAAACACACATAAAAACAAATTTGATAACTTACATGAAATAGATTAACTTTCTGAAGGACACAAACGGTACAAATTTACACAAAGAGAAGTAAGTTACCTGACCACTCATGTGTCTAAACAAATAGAATCAATTAACAACCTTCCAAAATAGAAATCACTAGGTCCACATGATTTCACTGCTAAATTACATCGACTATAAGAGGAAGAAATTATACCAATTCTTCACAATCTCTCACAGAAAACAGATGAGGGAAAACTTCCTAACTTATTCTATAAGACCAACATTACTCTAATACCAAAACTAGGTAAAGACTCACAAAAAGGAAATCAAAGCCCAATATTCTTCATTAACATGGATGCAAACATTTTAAGCAAAACATTAAGAAATTAAACTCAACAATCTATGAGAAAAATTATATGCCACAATGATGTGAGATTTATTCTGGGTCAGTTATGCAAGGCTGGTTCAGCAGCAGAAAATCAATTAATGTAATCCTCATCAACAGACTGAGGAAGAAAAACACAGATCATGTCAATTGATGCAGAAAGAGAATTTGACAAACTCTACTACTTACACATGGTAAAAACCATGAGCAAACCAGGAATAGAGGAGAACTTCCCCAATTTGATAAAAAACATCTACAACAAAACCCCTAGAACTAACATTATACTTAATGGTGAGATACTAGACACTTTCTCCTCAGTATCAGGAATAAGGATGTCCTCTCTCACCAGCCTGTTCAGTATTGTACTGGAAGTTCTAGCTGATACAATATGATTAAAAAAAAATAAAAGGAATGCAATTTGAAAAGAAAAATAATAAAACTCTCTATTTACAGATTATATGATTATGTAGAGAATCCCAAATAATCAACAGAAAAATTCCTGGAACTAATGAGAGAGTGTTGCAGTGTTGCAGGACCCATGGTTAATATACAAATGTCAATTGCTTTTCTTTATATCAGCAATGTACAATCAGAATTGGAAAATTAAAACAAAATGCCATTTACAATAGCATTCCCAGTACCTACATCTAAATATCTAACTAAATATGTACAGAACCTATATGCTGGCAAGTACAAAATACAGATAAAAAATAAGAGAAAATCTAAATAAATGGTACATACATAAAACGAACTAGTATTCAGTGATAAAAATAAGTGAACTACTAAGCCATGAAGAGACACAAATGAATCTTATTCCACATTGCTAAATAAAATAAACTAGTCTGAAATAGCTAATACTGTATAATTCTGATTATATGACAGAATTATTATCTGTTGTAGTGCCAGGTAATAATAAAGTTCTAAAAACAAAACAAACAGAAGAACTCCACAATGATCAAATGTCAAAAGAATACAAGAGTCAACTGAAAAAGCTTCAAATGACCACAACAGCGACAATTTGAGTAGCAAAATAAAATTCAATTATTATAACCCAAAGAATAAAATAAATATTCATGAGCTCATACTGTTGTAAATAAACAACTTAATACATTGTGAGAATTAAAAAAATCTCATCTGCAAAAGAATTCTAAATTGTGAGAATTAAAAACAATCTCATCTGCAAAAGAATTCCAAAGTCACTATACCCTTCCAACATTTAAGGAATGGGGAGTTACATACATATATGTAAGGTATAGTGACTTTCATCCAAAAGGTACAGTATAGAACATAAGAATAAAGATAGAAGAGAAAACTGACAAACACTAAGTCAAGCCTGGGGATCAAGGTTAACAACAAAAGTGATAAGTTGTATAAATAATATACATCCTAGATATGATGTGATGAAAATGACACTTGCCTCTGTGGTCTGCCTCCCAAAACCACATTACTGGAGTGGTCTAATTATAAAACATAATAAACAAACAAATAAGTAAGTAAAAGCATATATCAGAGACAATTTTCAATTCAAAGACATTCTACAGAATCTCAGACCAATAATCTTCAAAGCTTTCAAGGTCACTAAAAACAAGCAACATCTGAGAAAGCATCACACTCAAGAAGAGCTGAAACCAAAATGGCTATTAGATGTAATGTGGTGTTATGGATCAGATCATGGAACAGAGAAAGGACATCAGAGAAAAAAATCTGAGGAAATCTGAATAAAGTATGAACTTCAGTTAGTAAGAATTTATTGTTATTACTTTATTCATTGTGACAAATGTAAAATATGAACAAAGAGGAAATTGAGTTTCGGGGTATACAAGAACTCTCTGTACTATCTTCACAATAATTCTGAAAATATCTGAACTGTTCTAAAATAAGTTTATATTTAAAAAATAAAATACAGTCATTTCAAATGGATTACTTGTCTTTCTTATCATCGTTGTTATGTAATTATAACAGCTTTATGGAAAAGAAACACCTCTCAACACTGTTCCTCAGCTGCTTCCTGTGGTCTTTGGATAAATAGGTAGCATTTCATTTTAATTCTCTGTCAAACACATCTTATGACATGGTCTTGGTTTGCAGAGAAGAAAATGGCTGTGGGCAACATTTTAAGGTTCTTATAGGGTAGGCTTGACAGGTATATTTTAGAAAGTGAGTAACAGAAGGAGACTTTTCAGATCCCCAAAGATGGGACGTTTATTTTGAAAACAAGGACAAGGATATGCAGACAGTCTTCCTCCCAGTGAAACAAAACTATGAAGACAAGAACCTTAACTCAGGTTACCCAACTTTTTATTGTGGAGCTTTTTCCTGTTGTTTTTTTTTTTTTTTTTTTTGTTGTTGTTGTTGTTGATGATTTTTGTCTATACATTATTTGCATTACTTTAAAATTGTATGTACATTACTGTAAAATTGTTCAAAAATGTAGACCAAGTACCCCATGACATCATAATATTATACCATCATGTTTCCTGAATGAGACAAGTCAATGTTAGAATTGTTAGATTATCAATCCAATTCAATATACATTTACTGTGTGTTTGTCAAGACATCGGGTGGACAAGGTCCACCACTTTCATATGGACAAGGTCAATATGAAAAGTGGAAGATGCATGAGTAAAGGTAGAACAAGATGTGATGTGTGATATGGCCAAAGCCCATACCATACAGGTAAGGAGGAAAGAGGTGGGGTACCTATACACCTCAAATTGCTCCGTTAGACCCAACATATGCCTATTGACCCTTTATGTTATAAAATATATACCAATCGCATAATACATTATGTAGTTTTTTGTTTCTTTGTTTGTTTTTGAGATGGAGTCTCGCTCTGTTGCCCAGGCTGGTGTGCACTGGCGGGATCTTGGCTCACTGCAGTCTCCATCTCATGGGTTCAAGCGATTCTCCTGCCTCAGCCTCCTGAGTAGCTGGGATTACAGGTGCCGACACCATGCTCACCTAATTTTTGTATTTTTAGTAGAGATGGGGTTTCACCATGTTGGTCAGGCTGGTCTCAAACACTTGACCTTGTGATCCACCAGCCTTGGCCTCCCAAAGGGCTGGGATTACAGGCATGAGCCACCACACCTGGCTGCAGTTGTTCTTTTAAAGGGTGATGAATGCTGTCCTGGAAGTACATGAATCAATATCTGCTCTGAGCCTTATTTCAACCCAACTCATGGGACTCCCTGTTAGCCACTGTAGTTCTGAGTCTTCCTAGTCTCCCACTTCTTTCTTCAGATATGCAATGAAGCATTCCTGCTCTGCTTAACTCTATGTTAGCCAAGTGATCTTGCTCATTACATATACTACATGTTTGTTTCCATCCATAAAATAAAGAACACTAGTGTCTTCCTTATGAAGTTTATATGAGAATTAAACTTAAATGTGTCTACCACATAGTAAGAGTTCAATAAATTTAGCTATTATGATTATGTGCACCGAGTTTCTTAAATGAATAAATTCTGGGTTATATTTTTCCTCCCAATTTTTAACATCTAACTAGTACCATTGCTTACTGGATTTAACTAAAGCAGAGCAATAGATTTTGAAACAATAGATATTTGTTCTATTTGGATTTAACTAAAGCAGAGCAATAGATTTTGAAACAATAGATATTTGTTCTATTTGAACAGATATTTTTTCTGTTTGAAGAGATATTTGTTCTATTATTTATTCTCCAGATTTTACTCAGCACCTCCTGTGTGGTAGACACTGTTCTGAGATACTGGACACTTTCTCCTCAGTATCAGGAATAAGGATGTCCTCTCTCACCAGCCTATTCAGTATTGTACTGGAAGTTCTAGCTGGTACAATATGATTAAAAAAAAAATAAAAGGAATGCAATTTGAAAAGAAAAATAATAAAACTCTCTATTTACAGATTATATGATTATCTACATAGAGAATCCCAAATAATCAACAAAACAATTCCTGGAACTAATGAGAGAGTGTTGCAGTGTTGCAGGACCCATGGTTAATATACAAATGTCAATTGCTTTTCTTCATATCAGCAATGAACAATCAGAATTTGAAAATTTAAAAAAAATACCATTTACAATAGCATTCCCAACAAGGACTCTGCCCTCAGGGAGCATTCTTTAAAATGCAAGAGAGACTCCAAGCTAATTTGAGTTTGTTCATATTAAAATATGGTGTCTCTTAGTGGAGTATCAGGTCCGTGAGTACACAACTCATTAGAACATGGGTGCCTTTTGGTGAGATAAATGGAACCTCTTCTTTTCAAGGTGCAGTCCCATGCTAGACACATAGATTCTCCAACATAACTTGCACTGGATGGAAGCCTTTCTAACAATCTCTATTGAATAATTCTGTGCCAAACTCAATGGTTTTAGACTACCCAGTGTGGGGCTGGGGGAATGAAGTAAGCAGTTGGATATACCGGTTTGGTTTCAAGGGCAAGATCAGGACTAGATAAATATACTTAGGAGTTGCTAAAAAAAGATTAAGTCATAGGACCAGGTGGATTGAGAGCACAGAATATGCCCAGGAGTACACTCAGATGTAGAGGATCTACAGAGGGGGAGGAGGAGGAGACAGAGAGGAAGATCTGGGAAACTGCCAGCAACAAAGAAAGCTAGAAACCAGATACTAGGGTTGATGGAGAAGGTGTGCAATGATGCTGGAACTATGAACCAGAACCAGGTCAGCCAGTCTTATAGGCACGTTGAGGTATTTGAATGTTATACTGGAGGCAGTAAAGGATAATTAAACATGTAAGCTCCTGAAAGTATCTTATATTCCCTTAGGTTATCTCTGAAATAATATTTTGGGAGTCAATGGTGCTTGAACATGTACACCCTTGGTAAACTCAGCTTTACAATTACTAAAATGGGTTACACAAAAACATAATAGACAGGAGTCCTCCTTCCTTCTAGAAAACAGAGATTTGGAGGGATATAGGCTCAAGGGTTGGAGTTCGTCTTCATTGTGAAGTCCACAAGCACAGATAAATGGCAGAGCCATCCCACGATGGGGAGAAACAGTACGGTAACTATGAGCTACAGTGCTTGAGAGAAACCTGAGAGTCAAAAACTACATAGATCACAGGATAGAAAAGCTAATAGTAGCAAAAACAGATCAAAACAAGTGAAAAAATCCAAAGTCAGGAAATGCATTGTATAAAAGGGAGAGCAAGTTGTCAATCAGGAAGTAAAACTTGGGACAAAAACTATGAATAGAAGCCATGCCATAAATAGCTATCAAATGTTTACCAAGTTGCTTCACCTCTCTATCCATTAGTTTTCTCCTCTGTAAAATGTGAAGAATGACTACACCTTACTCATAAGGCTTCTGTGAGGTGTAAATGGAATCATGCACATAAAGTACCTAGAAGATGGTCTGGCGCACTCAGCAGGTGCACAGAACATGCTAGCTCTTATTATATTTTATAGCTGTTACTTCTGTAGACCTGCTGGTGCATGGTATGGAGAGCTAATTAAATCAGAGAGAATGAGGAATGGGAAAGAATAATTTTAGGCTGGCTGAAAGAGGAAGGTTGAAACCACATTTTAATCCATATGTGTGCATAAACATGCACGTGAGAAACAGAGAAGCACTCCATCA
This sequence comes from Gorilla gorilla gorilla, assembly GCF_029281585.2. NCBI lineage: Eukaryota > Metazoa > Chordata > Mammalia > Primates > Hominidae > Gorilla > Gorilla gorilla. Next base: position 88,567,723 of record NC_073240.2, read on the forward strand.
CTAAAGCTCCTGGGTTGCTTGTAGATTGCCAGCAGAATCATTTCTCCCTTCCCTAAGAGACCTTCCATGCACAGACGAGCAGTTCTTCATTTATAGAATCAGGCATTAAGTTAGAACATTCAGAGAGTAAGACAAAATCGTCTTCCCTTCCAAACAAAACTGTGCTAATAAACAGGTGCAGAGAGAGTATACACAATACATTCCTCCAAGCAGTCTTTCATGTGCTCAAACTGTCCGCCCTTTCTGTATTTGTTTATGGTGTGTTAACTGTAACTTTGCTTGTTTCTCCCCAGATGTTTGGACATCCATTAATTAGCACATCCTCTACAACATATTTGTGGATGCTTTTCACCAAGTGAAAGGAAAAGCTGGATTCCAGCTGCAAAGAAACTGCAATTAAAAAAACACATACACCACATGCACACACACAAAACAAGATCTCTCTTTAGGACAGCTTCAGAGCAAGACAGGAAGACAAGGGAAAACATGTGAATACTGAAGAGCAGTGATCTGATGGGGCTCTGGCCTAGCTTAAACATTTGTAAACTCACATCATCAACAAATACGTAGCTAGCCTGTGAGTCCAAGGTCAAATTAATGCAGGAAAAAAGAATCTTGCCAGAGTGAAAAAAGAAGGCCTTTACTCTCTAAAATAAGATGCCTCAAAATTAATTCTTTTTCTGGACCTCTCTTTTACTATTTTATTCCTGGTTAAGGAACCATCCAGGTAACTGGCAAATTCAGTGCAAAAAAGGCAATGCTGATTTCTAAATAAACAAACAGACCATTTGGTTAAGAGCGTGTTAAGCTGCATCAGTTTTCTTACTCTGGCACACCTGTCTGAAAAGCACAGAGTAAAAGGTAAATTGGTTGCCTTTCTGCAGTGACATGCCCAGTCTCCCACCCCATCTCTCACATCTTTCCTGGAAAGCTGTTCTGCCATGGTAGTCACGTTTCCTCCTATTAAATATGATGCCATCAATTCCTTTATGAAACAATGGTGCCAATCTCCCTTGGCTTCTGGAAATCATATACAATTTTCATTTGTCACATTCCACTCACCTCCTTGGAGCCTGCATCGTTTTCTTAAATTTTTTAATATCAAGTCTCCCTTCCTCTAGCCCATGGCACTGCCCTTTTTAAAGGCAAAGATGCAAGAGCATGCAAAAATCCAACGGGAAATCTCTCATCTAGCCCAGGAATATGTCTCTCTGGAAAATTAGTAATCTCTATAAAATCTCATTCCCAAATTCCAACAACTAATTGTGAATTTTGAATTGGTCATTTCACATTTAGCCAAAGTCACAATCTAAGACTGTGATTGACAAACGTTACTTCAGTTTTCATAGGAATTATTTATCCTCATTTTAACATTTTACCTCTGGTTGTATTTCTTAGAAGGAAGCCAGCCAAATGCCCACTGAATCTTAGTAAGATCCATTGTGTATTGACGGTCTACAAAGAACTATAATAAAACAAACACCAGGAATAGCTATTTTTTTGTGACTCTTTGCAAGTGAAACAGGAGCATGAGGGAAATAAGTAATGGTGCTAAGTATATTATCACTTCCAAATCTCTCCAATAGTAGTGCAAATTTGGCATTATTATTTCCATGAAACAATAAGGAAGCTGAGATTTGGAGAGATTAAGTAACTTCTTCAGAGTCAGAGACCTAGGAATGATATTTGTAGAGCTCTTAGCAGTAGTTAAAAACATGGGCTTGTGAATCCGAAAATGCCAGGTAGAGTCTTGACTCAAGAAAGAGCAATGGAAGTGGGGGAGACTGGGGCATCAGGCTAAGATGATAGCTGCATTGCACAGCATTATATTCACACAGCAGAGCCCAATGGAGGTGGGTACATACAGAAGGAAGAGGCATGCAGATGTGGTGACTTCAGAGGACCAACCAGACCTGAGGTTCAGAATCCAAGCAGAGAAAGAATAATTATATAGGATGCAACTGTATCAAGCTTCAGCCCTGAAACTTATTTAACAAATGTGAGTCAGCTGCCCCCATGCTGTGGGTATAGGGTAAACACTAAATCAAGAGCTGAAGAGACAAAGTTGGGAATCTGGCAAGATTGTGATATAAAACTGGGCAGACTCGATAACTCTATCGGGTAGGTCAAAATGACCAATTGCCCATTTCACATATATATTCATCTTAACACATATGTGCACACACACACACCCACCTTATAAGGTAGGCATTATTTTCCCCATGTGATCAACAGGAAAGCAGACAGGCATAAGTATAATTTGCTGCAGTTACAGACTTCAGGAGGGGCATGACTCAGATTCGAAACTAGATATGGCTGACTTCAAATCCCATATCCTTTGCCATGCTGTTAATTAGAGATTACAATCAATCAGATGATTGTTCACTTGAGGCAAGTGTCAAGAATCAGAAAGACTGAATAGAAGTACAAACAAAGGATATAAGCAAAGAAAATTAAAAAGAAATCCCATGGCCAAGAAGCTATAAAAATATAGTCAACATTACTAATCACCAGGAAAGTAAAACTAAAGCATTAGTGAGACACTATTCCTCACAAGGTTGTCAAAAATTATAGATGTTTGATAACATCAAGTTTTGATAAGAGTATGACATTGTGGATAATCTTGTACACTGCTCATAGGAGTATCAATTTACACAGCTGTTTTGGTGGGCAATTTGGCAATATCCTTTAAAATTTAAATAATCTTAATTTATCAACTTCACTCTTTGGTATATGTCCAAGAAGTATTTTCACAAAGATGTACACATACACACCACAATATTTATACAAGGATGCTGACCGCAGCCTTGTCTGTAATCACAAAAAATTCAAAATCAATCAAAATGTCCAAATAGAGGAAATAAATAAAAATTATGGTTGAGTACAGTCCTATAGCTTAAAATTGAGTTAGATTAATGTGCACTGGTGTGGGAAATATATATTGTTAAAAATATATATTGTCAAATTCAAAAAAATATTAAGCTCTATATGACACTATAATGCTAGACACATATCATTACGTATTTGTCCTATCCTGCAGAATGTAAAACACCAAGAGTGAACCCTAATGTAAACTATGTACTTTGGATGATAATGATGTGTCAGTGTAGATTAATTAATTGTAATAATGTATTATTCTGGGGAGGGATGTTGATTATGGGGGAAGCCATGCACGTGGGAAGGCAGGGGCATATGAAAACTCGCTGTGCCTTTCTCTCATTAATTGTAGTACTGGAAGTCCTTGCCAGAGCAATCAGGTAAGATAAAGAAATAAAAGGCATCCGCATGAGAAAAGAGGAAGTCAAATTGTGCCTCTTTGCAGATGACATGCTCTTATATTCAGAAAGATTAAAAGACTCCACCAAAAAACTCTTCGAGCTGATAAATTCAGTAAAGATGCAGGATACAAAATCAATGCATGAAATCAGTAGCATTTCTATACATCAATAATAAAACACTTGAAAAAGAAATCAAGGAGTTATTCCCATTTCTAGTGGCTACAAAAATACCTAGGAATAAATTTCACTGAGGAGGGGAAAGATCTTCGCAAGGAAAACCAGAAAACATTGATGAAAGAAATTGAAGAGGACACAAGTGGAAAGACAACTCATGCTCTTCAACAGAAGACTCAATATCATATAATGACCACACTGCCCAAAACAGTTACTGCAATGAATCATCTGAGAACCAAGGGTAAAAGACAAGGAGGACAGCTAGGAGTCCCCAACACCTTGCCCCAGGCCAAAGGTGTTCCTGATATCAGGTTGGAAACCCAGCTGTGACAGAATTGTGCTTTTGGAACTGTTTATCCATTTCATTCCTTTCTATTGCCCTGGTGGCAGTGGTGGCAGTGGAGGCAGGGTGATCTTGACCTCAAAGAATACATCAAAGTTATTCTAGAAAAATCAATTGATACCAGCAGAAAACAACCATACATGTTTTGCAGTCACATCACTCTTCAGAATTACCCCAGGACCTGAGAGACCAGGAAAAAGGGGGCCAAGCAGATGGCTCCAGCTTGGTGTCCCTATAAAAGATGTATTGAGAAAGAGTGTTTGGATTAAAGAGAAACCACAAACCATAGTTTCACAGTCCCTTGCAATTATACTCTTGGGCATAGAGCATAGAATGATGCTTCCAATTCTCGTTGGCATTATGAGCAAGGGTAACCTATGTCCTGGCCCCTTCTTGGTTCCTGAAGAACTGAGGAGCAGACTAAACAAGAGATAGACCATCCTCACACATAGCCAGGAAAAGAGTGTTGTCCCTAGTGGAGACAAGAGAAGGGACAGATCCTGCTTTCTGTCTTGCCTATACATGGAGAGACAAAGTTGCATGGTGAGAGGAGCAACTCTCAAAAGACTCACTAATGAAACCAGAAACAAACAGTTCTGTTTATCAGAAAAAGAAATAAACATACCAAACAAATGGGACTGTGAACTTCTCCCTCTGATGATTCTGAGATGGGGGAATCCCCAGGCTAGCACAGAGCATGCCTCCAAAGCTCCCTGTGGTTAAACATGCCAGCTGTAACTAGCCATTGAGCAGAGAGTAGCACCCCACAACACCCCCTCATAGACAAAGCCAATTACCTCAAAATGATGGAAAATGATTAGGCATGTGAATTAAAAAATAATTTTCATTCACACTCCTAAAAGGGTCAGACTGTCAGCTGTCTGGAAAATTGAGCCTTCATGCATTTTCGTTTGATTTTATATTCAAAGTCTAATTAGTCACAATTTGTAGTTAAAAGTGATTTTTTTTGATAATGTAGTTGTTCTTGATCGTGTTTGCCTGCATTATCATGGCAGCGTTATCCTTAATACTGTCACAGGGTGGTGTTTTTTACTCTTCTGAGCTAATGAAATAACAAGCTGATGCTTTCTCAAGCGCTGCTGATTAAATCCAGAAAGATCACAAGATGCTTGTGATAGAATGGAGGAGACAACTGTTTCCACGTCTGGATTACATGCTTTTCATGTTAAAAGCAAGCAAACCAACAAACAATGCTTAGACTATAGGGTCAGAGAAACCTGTGTTCAATCTAAGCTCCATCACTGTGTAACCGTGGGTGACTCATGTTTCCTCTCAGATCATAAGATTCCCCAATTTAAACATGGAGATAACACTATCTCATGTGTTGTCGGTAAAAATAAACAAGTGTCAAATGCCTAGCAGAGTGCCTGGCCTTCAGGAGGCTATCAACAGATGTTAGTGAAGAGAAGCTCATTTGTGAGATAATTTATTTTTTCTTAACTTAGGTACGATCTAAATGATAGTATCAAAAATAGCCTATACTTAGAGCTTTAAAATGTATAGAATTCTTTTATATATTACATTGCTCAAACCTCCTGGTAGTTGATGATACATGTCATCCTGGAGAAATGAAATGAAGTGACTTGTTCAAAATTACACAAGGAGTGAATGGTAAAGCCAGGCCACATATCCTAAATATTTGCACTAAACTGTTTTTTAAAAAGATGTTAGCACTCTCTGCAATACACAAGTCCTCTACAGAGTGTTGGTTGCCCATGGTAACAGGCCATAGGCAAAAAGCACAATCCACTTTAGTAGTCACTGGTGTTTTCTCTGTTCTGTTGGGAGATCTGAAACCAAACCTCTTTATGTCCGATGAGGGTTTGGAGCAAAGGCCTCAATGCCAATACCCACCCACTAAAACTGGAATAATCTATAAGTCAGTTTATATATCATCCAGTCCTGGTCTTCACAGCCTTAGGAGGAATTTTAATCTATTATTACCTTTTAACTCTGAACTGTTCTCATCCAGGCTCTGAGAGAACAGGAGAAATGAATGGAATTCTGCATCTACTGTTAACGTATTGCGGTCATGCTTGACATATACTGATGTGATTGATTATCTTAGGTAAGTGCATGCATTGTCACTTAAAGCAAACTTAAAAAAGTAAAGGTGAATAAAAGCACAGTTTTGATTTGACACAAAAGACAAAATGTCTTAATAGTTCCTGTAAACAGGGAAAGTCCACTCAGTGATGCCAGTCAGAGGAGAAACCACTTAGGAAAGCAACAGTCTAGTGGATTAAAAAACCTTTTTGTCAAATGTAAAGGTCACTGAGGCAGTAAACACCTTAAAAGGAAGACAACACATTTCACGCATGAGAAGCTCAGCCTAAAACAAGACACACTGACCATAAGAATGGATAATCTATCTAAGTGGAAATGGACTCAGAGACATCATTTGGAGACTTAATGGCATTAAAAAAAAAAGCCAACATTGGAGAGAACAGGCAAGTTCATGTCTCCCCTAGATGCCACACACAGACAAGTGTCCTTGGTAATCTCAGAAAGTTCAGTAAAATCTTCTAGATGACCTGGTCTGAGGCTGTGAACTAAACTTTGTGGTTTCTAGTTGCACATCATTCTGGTAAAAGGTCCACAAGCCAGAAGCTTCCCTCAGTCACACAGAAAACCCATTCCCTCTCCTTCCTTAATGGGAAATATCAATTCTGGGACAAGTCTTCCTTCAGGATGGGCTCATCTGCCCCTCATCTGCCCCATCTGCCCCCATTGGTGGAGTTAAGCAGAACAGATTGCTGGTGCTCAGGGTTAACTAATAACCATCACTGAGTGTGTGCCATGCAGGCCAACACAATAATCTTTTGGAGGAACTTGCTTTTCCATCAATTTACTCTCCCAATGCATTCCCCAGTGTGGCAAGTAATCAAGACCATCTGTGTATGGTAATCTTGTAGGTGGAGAAGGGAATAGAGCTTCAGAAGGGAAATCCACCAAAAATGCCACATTGCTGTTACAGGTTCCCAAGGCTCAATTTCCCTCTCTTGTGCTGTTACAACAGGACCATCATAATCTAACTTTGGAAGTTTCCTACTCAGAGGGGTATGCTCCAAAACTCAGCCAAGTTTTCCACTTCCAACTGGGACATATATTTTGGACCTACTCTCTTTCACACCTTTTCTGGGGATGCGTACTCCAGTATCTACATCATTGAATTGGATTAAATCCAAGCTGCCTTCAATAATGGAGGGGACTTTCCATGCTGCTACATATGGTTGTGCAGATTTACATGGCAAAAAAATGGTTGTGCACTGCTTCAGTTCCCCAGCAAATATCTTTGGATTAAAATATCAAGTCATCTGGATTAAAGCAGGCTGGATTCTAGGATTTCACTGCCCTTCTCATGTTGTGAGCAGATTTGTCTTTGCTGGGGCACTTAAAGCTGGAATCTGTAAGATAGTTATGTTACTTGTTAAGGTTATTTGGTTGTAAGCAACAGGGACAGTCTCTGGTTATAACTTATGACAAAAGAAACTTACTGGAATGGGAACAGGTAATTCTCAGAACTGAAAGCCTACTTAACCAGAAAATAAAAGGGGACAGGAATCAAGGCAGGCCCAGGGTCAAGATAGAAGGAGCTATCTGATAAGTATTAAAAGAACTCCATTCTTTCTCACCAGTGATTACTCTACTCAGTGAGAGCACCCAGTTAGCCTGGCTTAGATCACGAGTCTTCCTTGACTGGAGTTGGGCAGAGAACCCTGATTTGATGTCCCACCAACACTACACACAAGAGGGAAAGCAAGTTCCCCCAAAGAGATGAGAGTGGGCTGACACCAAGCAAAAGGAGTGAAGGCTAGACATCCAAAAGCAGCAAGTGTCCACCACGACCCCCAGACTGTTCTTTTCCAAAAAAAGCATTTAGTACTTAGCATCTGTTACACAGAGCTCTGTTTAAGGAGCAATGAGGAGACAAGTTCAGAACAATGTCTCTAAATTTGCAAAATAAAGGAAAAACACGTACAAGATATATACCTCCACATCTATCCCAATTTATAAGAAGGTTTTTAAAAAGCATGGCGGAGTAAATCATTTTCAGACTTTGATATTGAAAGTTTAATTAGTAGTAAATTACTTGTAACATATCTCGTTAAGTCCATGGATATAGAGCTTTGACCTAGAGAATCTGTGGTCCTAAAAGTTATTTTCAAAATCCATTCTACGCAGTCCCTCACTGGAGAGAGGGGGTAACAGCTTTTTAAAGCAGAGGAGTGCTTTTGATCCACTTGTCACTTCCAGGGAAGTTGTCAGTTGAATCTAATATTTTCTGGCAAAACAAATGTATGAACCATTGCTCTTAAAGTTCAGAGTTAAGGTTCTCCGAGGTAGAAAGCTTCATAGAGAAAGAGACTTAGAGAGAAATGTGTTTGATTTAAATGAGGTTAGTGCCAAGGAGCGAGCTTTAGAAATGGAGAATGCTATGCAAAGGAGCAGAGGTGAACACATGCATGACTTGTAGAGAACAGCAAAAAGCACAAACCTGACGGGGAGGGGAGCAGAACTACAACCTCTGTGCATCTGGAAAAGACAGTAGCAAAAGCAACTTGCTGGTTGGGTTGCTGTAAGGATTAGATAAGATCACGTCTGTAATGCCCTTACAGACTCTGTGTGCTAACAGAGTGAAGGGCACTTTAAAGAAAGTGTTCAATGAATGCCAGCTATGTGTTGATTACTTTAGGTTCTGGAACAGATGATGAATGCAGGGCTTGGGAAAATGCTATATCAAGGGCCTCTGCAGGGCCAGTGGGGCAGGCATTGGCCCTGTTGTTGCTGGGAAGGCTACCTGCTTCAGAAGGCACTCATGCTATGGGACCGGCAATAAGGATGTGACAGTAAATCAGTCAAAATGAACGGGACTTGATGACAACATGGTAGGACAGACTCTAAGCTCAAAATAAAAATAAAAATTTGAATTTAAATCTAAGGGAACCACATTGAAGGAAATTTGTTACATGGGTGATGGAAATGTTTTGAAGCTAACATAGGACTTGAAGCAATCTAAAATCTAGTGACAGGCAGGTAGCAAGTGCCACCCCCGGCTGAAGGGAAAGGGAGAAGATGTATTCCAGAGTCCAGCAGCTGGGATCACTGAGCCTAGGGTTTGTCAGGAGGAAAGTGAAGCCCCTGAGCAGTTCAAGAAGAGGTGGTCACTGCTGAGTTGCTTTCCCCAGAGAGCAGGGGCCACAATCCCCTGGCTTCCTTCTTCCCTACTCCAGGCTCCCAGAAGTCCCTCCCCATGGCTATCTCAGCCCGAAAGGCCAAAATAATGCAAGCGTGTAGAAGGAAGGTCAGGAAAAATGTAGGAATGGATCTCAGGGCAGGCCAAGGACAAAACAGATTCTGAAGAAAGTATCAACTGAAATAGATGACTCTCTAGAACTGTTCCAAGATAAACTTAGGCACGTTAAAATTTTAATGAGTTTTTTGAGCATTCGTAAATTCACCAATCAGGCAGGACTCCATTGTAGGCAGTTCAGCACTCCATGGGGGGATATGGTGTGCAGAGCTAGAGAAGAAACCATTTATAAGGTATTTACAGAAGCAAGGGCAAGGCTAGGCTTTGATTGGTTAGAGTGGAAAGTCCCTTACTTAGAAGTAAGTTAGTGGTTTCTGATTGGCTCTGCGTAAGTTTCATTTAACTGTTTACAATAGGCTTGTTTGCCTACCCAAGGCATTGGAGCCCTCTAGGCCCAATGTCCTCTTTTCTGTTTTTTGTTTGTTTTTGTTTTGTTTTGAGACAGAGTCTCACTTTGTCACCCAGACTGGAGTGCGGTGGTGCGATCTCAGCTCACCTCAACCTCCACCTCCCAGGCTCAAGTGATTCTCCTGCCTCAGCCTCCAGAGTAGCTGGGATTAAAAGCACACACCACTACCACCCGGCTAATTTTTTGTATTTTTAGTAGAGACAGGGTTTCAACATGTTGGTCAGGCTGCTCTCAAACTCCTGTCCTCAAATGATCCACCCGCCTCAGCCCCCCAAAATGCTTGGATTACAGGCATGAGCCACTGCGCCCAGCCCCAGTGTCCTCTTAATTAAATTTTTTAACAAAACAACTAGAAAGAGAAATAGGCAAGCTCAGCTTAACTCTTGTTTTAGACAAAGATGACTCAAGCCAGGTATTTTGCTTTGATGAGGAGGAGAAGGAGTTGTGGGGCCAAGGGAGATAAATGGCTGGAGGGAAGGGGGCCTCTCCCAAGGAATGTCTCTTGTACTGGGACTGTGATACCATCTCCTAGGATCCTGCTGGGAGGTGAGTGGGATATAACCCGCCATGGGTCTTTATGGATCTGTGTGTGTGTGTGTGTGTGTGTGTGTGTGTGTGTGTGAATTTGGTCTGCTTAGTTGGAAGATTCTTTCTTTAAACATTAATGTCACTGGCTAGGCACAGTGGCTCATGCCTGTAATTCCAGTATTTTGGGAGGACAAGGCAGGCAGATCACTTGAGGCCAGGAGTTTGAGACCAGCCTGGCCAACATGGTGAAACCCCATCTCTACTAAAAATGCAAAAAATTTGCCATGCATAGGGGTGCACGCTTGTAATCCCAGCTGCTTGGGTGGCTGAGTCAGGAGAATCGCTTGAGCCTGGGAGGCGGAGGTTGCGGTGAGCCGAGATCGTGCCACTGCACTACAGCCTGGACGACAGAGTGAGACTCCCATCTCAAACAAACAAACAAACAACACCTTAATGTCACTGATTAACCTGCTGCTGGGGGTTCTTCTGCTTACAGCTTCTGTCTCTTACTTAACCTTGATCTTTATAAGTCAAACACTCGAGGTAAGCTTGCCTTACTATGACTCTTGTGACTGCCATGTTACCTTATTGATTCCAACAGGAAATTTGAAAAAAGTAAACACTTTAGGGCAGAAAGATAATAAAAGGAAAAAAAGATGGTTAGAACTACCACAAATGAATTTAAGTGTTTCTTTTTTTTTTTCAGTAAGTCTTTAGAGGACATACCAGGACAACTAATATTAATTTCCCTTACTTAGTTTTATTTTGTAATTGAGCTGACCATTCGTTGGATTACATTTGACTGTTGATTTGGTGTGTTATGACTCCGTGGCCATAACTAGAAAGCTTATCATCCTCGGTTAGTGTATACAGAGCTGGCAGCAGGAGCACCACTGGCTGTCTCATTTCTCAGGTATGATGTATCTTTGCCAGTCTTATGACTTTCACAGCTTTGGGTGAATAATACAGCTGTGTTCATATATCCTGTGATCACATTTCCTAACCCTAAGGAAATATTGGTAGAGGACCTCCATCTCCTTTATACTTGTAGCTAGAGTTTACTAAAGAAAGAGCATGAACCAGAATAATAATTTATGAATACTATAGTGAGTAATATAGCAGAGATAAGAGAAAAGCAATGTGTATAGAGGGGGCTGATTCATATTCAGATCCGTGTGTGTTCTTTTGTGGATCTACAAGGGCAATCTGGGACAAGGATATCATTTCAACTAGTTTTTTACCCCAAGGGGAAAGGGTACGTGTTTCCTTAGCTCTGGGGTTGAGTTAAACAATGTTGTATGTTCATTTTAGCCACTTGAGTGCCTACAAATTATGATTGAGTGTCTGTCTTCAAGCTGGCCTGGGTCCATATTAATAATGGGAAAATTCTTCTCAACCTTCTCCAAACCACAGGTCTCAAAATTAGGCTGCAGGTCTTTTTAGGAACAAATCCATCTCAATGACATTTATATGCATGTTTATGTGTGTAGGTGTTCGTGGGTATGATTACATATATTCTCAAAAAGTATAAAATAGCTTTGGCAATAACCTTACATTTGCTACATCTACTTCAATTAAAATTAGGGAATAGTGTGTCCCAGGAAAAAGAAGCAAACTCACCTTCACTGCCAGTTTAACATTTAGATTATCTTCCAAGTCACCTTCTGACATCACGATGCTCAAAAGGCTTTCTTTTCTGCTGCATGAATTGTTTTCCTTCCAGCCTCTCTTAGCTTGGTTACTGACACCTCCCTCTAGTTGCTTTAACTCCACTTCGTATTGCAACCTGTAGAGCAGAAGAGCATCCAGATGCCCCTTCATTTCCCCTACTCAACAATAACAAGAAAACAACTTGCAACTGAATTAAGGAAGCAAAACAAAAACAATTCTGGCAGACAATAAGTGGACCAAAGCAACTCAATATTTCATCCTCATGTTCTGTTTGAAGAGTTTCATGAGAATCTTGTTTATAATCCCATTGAAAATAAAGTGCTCAGAAATAAAAGCTGTTTCATTTTTTCAAGCTCACTCTCCTTTGTTCATGGTACACTAATGGAACAATTTTTAAATAATGACTTAATTTTTTTTCCTTGTGAAAAATGCTTTCTGCAATCAAAAGCGGGTTCTTTATTTTTGAGCTTGGCACTCACATTCATTAGGACTAGTTGCATCCAAGTAGTAGAGGCTTATCTGTTCAGCTGGAAATGGGACATTAACATTTTAAGAGGATGATGCATAAGCTTTTAGAGATAATATTCTCCCTGCCCTATTCTGTTGATGCTGTCTTAGAAAATGCAACATATTTTTCCCTAAGCAATGATGAGTTCATAAAAAACAGGTTATTACAAAAGACATAATTTTTTTTGCAATCCTCCATCACTTCAAAAAATCAAAATTTGGGTTACAAATAGAAAGTTTACCAATATGAGAGAAAGCCCAAACTAAGCACCCATCAAGTCCAAATCAACAATGAATATATCTCTCTGTGTAAACGTCCACCACAGTATAACAGTAACATTGCACGGTCCTAGCAGGCAGGCAACTGTAGTGGCTAAGTCTCACCCTTTCTCATTTTCTTTTTTTCCTTTTTTGTTTCTCCTCTTGTTGAAGGGATTTCTCTCTCCTCTGGCCTCCTCAAAAATTTCCTCCCTCAATTTCCCCCACTGTCTCCTGCTTCATCACTTTCTTCCAGTCTGCCTTCTGGCTTACTCTCATTAGCAAACAAGCTCCACTATCTCAGTGTAACTAACCTTCCATTTCCCCATCCAAACTATAGCCTTATATCCTTCATTTTTAATAGTCAGACTTCTCTGGTGTTGTTTATGCATGCTGTCTCCAATTCCTCCTTTCCCATGCTCTTCAATCCATTCTCATCTGACTTCTGTCCCTATCACTCCATAAAACCTTTCCTGGCCAAGCTCACCAAAGATCTCTGTTTTGGCAAATCTACAATTATTTATCCTTTTTAAATTTTATTCCCTCTCTTAGCAGGACCCAATAAAACCAACCATTCTTCCCCGTTGGTGAGAGGGACAAAATCCCCCTCCACTGGAAGGCAGAAGACAACGGACTTCCTAACAATGTCCATTGTTTTGCTTTTTATCTAACTCTACCTGCTTTCAAGGTCCAGACTGTAACACAGCAAATGTAGCTCAGTCCTCATCTGCACTCACTTATATTTTTAAAAAGATAAGGAGAAACTGACCAGAGTTTATTCTGTTAGAATTTCCATGGGAATCTCCCAGTTCAAAGGTGACTTTGGGCCAGCACTATGTTGGAATCCTGGTGGTTACCTTTTGAGTATCACAAGAAAAAACAATACATTCAACTTATTTCTATACCCCTGGTCTTTTACTCATATTTCATATACTGAAAAACTAATGAAAACTCAAAGCAAATTTTATCCTTGAAAAATATCTTTGATTCTTCGGTTTTTACCCCTGTAGAGGCTCTTCTGAAGCCTATTCCAGGAATGAATTCTGGTCACTTATCTTAGGCCAGTTGCTCTGTTTCTTTGCTAATTTTATGGATTTAAGTTAATCTGTTAATGAAACAGATGGGGACATGGGTGCTTGAAAGAACTATGCAGTTAGCTATGAAGAATAAACTAATTTATCAACTCTTAGCAGGGAACCATCTGAAGACTTAATTGAGATTTGTCTTTAGAACTCAGAGCTGTTGTTTCACTAGGGTATGTTTTCATGGTGTGCTAATTGTCCTCTAGGGAATCTATTCTTTCTCACTTTTTTTCTTTACTGTCTGTCAGTGTTCTCTATCCACTCTCCTCTCACTTACAGCTCAACAGTCTAGCCTGCCTGATGTTTCCACTTGTCATCTATCTGCCCATCAACCTATGTATTTCTGTCCTGCAGAGCACTGGGAATTGCAGGCACTTTGACAACAGAGCAAAATTAGCATCAACAGTAACCACAAGGAAGTCCAAGTGACTTCTTTGGAATCAGCCATTTGCTTACCCTGAGAAGGAGTCACAAGGAGGCCCATCAAGCAGTGAATGGTACTGCCATGTCTCTCAAAACTAGGGTGTAGGGAGATCCGAGGAATTCTTACCCTGGGACATATATGAAAACTAGCATTTCATTGCAAGAAGTTTTAATTTTCCTGTGGCCACTGCCTAAGGGGATTTTAAAGCACTGCCGGGTACTGCAGACATCTGCTTTTGATGGATTGCCAGTAGCATTTCCCACTCTAAGAGTCCTCAGTACAACACAGCCAGCTGTGTAGTCTATTTAACCACAGTGTGAAAACTTTCAGCCTTGAAACTACCAGCAGGTAGGTCAATGGGTGCCTAGCTTCATTAGTTAATGCAACTTTCTATGAATGTATTCAGTGTCCATTGATGAGTATTAACAGGGGTCTGGGCGCAGGGAATATTGCTGAAGGTCCCCAAACCTACTCAGTTCCACCCATGATTGTCAGAGAAGAGCCCTGCACACTGAATAACTCCACCCTTCCCCACCAGTCATCAAGACAGATGTGCATGCTTACAGACTAATTCCACACTTTCTCCACCCCTGGCCCTCATCCATGGAGATCTAGAAGTTATCCCAGAATGTAAACTTGCCTGCCCCCAGTATTCACTATCACACACTTTAAGTCCTCTAGGAATTAATCTCATGTTGCCCCTTATTCTAAGAAACTCCCAAATTACAGGTCACCTTCAGCCCTCTTAGTTCAATCCCCGAAAGGCTTTGATGTCACATCCTCTATTCCCTGCGTCCACCAACCCCTGGCTTCTAAAACCTTTCACTTCACCCCCTAGAATTCCCAGCCCATTGGCAACATAATCTCCTATATTTTTGAACTCCTGGGCGCAAGTGATCCTCCCGCCTCGGCCTCCCAAATTGCTGGGATTACAGGCATGAGCCACCGCACCCAGCCCACATCCTATATTCCCAAACTTTTCTCTGAATTTCCCTTTTGACTTCTCACTGTCACTGAAACTGGAGTCCCCCTGAGAGCTGCTTTCCCTGCAGCCCTCTCAAGTGGTAGCAGGCAGTGAAAAGGGCATCTTCCTTGGTCCTCACTTCCTCTTCAGACTTTTCTCCCTCTGTGTTTACCTTCCAGCCCTAAAACCTCCAACTTTGAATCGCTTGACATCAGATTATATAAAGAACATCTGCTCCTTGTTTCAGTTATTCTTGACTCCTGTGTGCTCCCTTAATATTTTCCCTCCAGCTTGTGTCCGGCCCTCCAGACAACTCTTACTCATTGATTTTTTTTTCCTACACATGTAAAGATATTCTCCACACTCAGAATTCAATTCCTTGAGCTTTTTTCCTCACTGGTTTTGTTCTTCACTCTACCTCAGCCTCTACTTTTAGGCTCATAATATTGACCCCATCACTACCAAGAGCCACAGCCCATCCACAGTCATAGTTCTATGCACCCCACTCTCTGACCACCACTTCCTTTCTTTCCCAATAGTTATTTCAGGTGGCTAAACTCCAATCAAATCTTTTATTTTTAGACACAATCTCACTCTGTCTCCCAGGCTGGAGTGCAGTGGTGTGATCTCAACTCACTGCAACCTCCGCCTCCCATGTTCAATCAATTCTTCTGCCTCAGCCTCCCAAGCAGCTGGGACTACAGGCACCCACCACCACACCTGACTAATTGTTGTATTTTTAATAAAGACAGGGTTTCACCATGTTAGCAAGGCTGGTCTCGAATTCCTGACCTTGGGCGATCTGCCCACCTCAGCCTCCCAAATTGCTGAGATTACAGGCATGAATGCACCGCGCCCAGCCATCCAATAAAATCTTGACAACACCTCTGCACTTTCTCTTCCCAGTGGTCTCTTCCCTTCTTCCCAGTTTAAATTCCATTGTCCTTCATTATAATCAATCATTAAATATACCCTCATTTCCCTTGCTTATCTTGACCTTCACAGCATACAACTGGCAAAACCAGAACCTAATTAAACCCAGCTCTCAGCCTACTTCCTGCTTGCATCCTGGCTGTAGAACACGGCCGTAGAATGACTTACAAATGTACTGTCCTGCATCATTTTATGTAGTCAGGAGACTACATTGGGCTCTTACTTATATCCAGCAATCTCATGCCAAATCCTCGATCCCATCACTCACTCTCCAGGAGAATACTTTCATACTTTTTCCCTTTTCTTCCAACCTCTAACATCTTTTCCCTAACTCTTCCTTTCAGTTTATAATTAAACAATCATTAGAGAACTTCTTCACCATTGTATTTGTTCACTCTTTAACATTTGTACTTGACCTCCCACCTCTTACAGCAAATTCATATAAGTTTAAATAATTTAAAATTAAATAATAAATAGCAGCAAAATTATTTGAAGGATTTGCCTGTACTCAGTGTCTAATTCCTCTCCTCCAATTACTTGTTAAGTGTCTTAAATTCAGTGATGTATATGCTCTTGCCAGTCCACCAAAACCATATTTGTCAAGGTTGTCAATTACCTCTACATTATTCAAACCAATGGTCAATTCTCAGCCAATTTTACTTGACTTGTCATCAGCATGTAGGGCAGTTGATCATTCCCTTCTAATTCAAACACATTTTTTCCCCTTTTACTTTGCTTCCAAGACACTATGCTTTCTTGATTTTCTTCCCATTACACTGGCCATTTCTCAGCAGCCTTGGCTAATACCTCCCCTTTTCTCCAGTCTCTTAATTTCAGGATGATGTTCCAGGGCTCCAATCTTGCTCCTCTTTCTTATCTACCCTCACTCCCTTGGTGCTCCATACAGTCTCCTGACTTTAAACATCACGCACATGTCAAGGACTCTGAAACTTATATTTCCAGTGTGAGCCTCTCTCTTAGACTCGAGGCTCCTGTGGCCACCTTTCCATGTCTCCGTTAAGATATCCAAGACAAACCTCAAACCTAACATGTACTCCCCATCTTCTCTCACCCTAATCTCCTGCTGCAACCCAATCTCCTCATCTCAGTTAGCCGTCTTTAGGCCGAAGTCCTTGCAGCCCTCTTTGATTATTTCCTTTCTCTCATATCCCATATCCATGCTATTATTCAAACATGTCCTGCAAATTTCCACATCAGAGTAATGACTCTTCTGGTTCACTCTGCTTAGAAAGCATAGAAGTGCTCCTCTACTGCAAAATGTCACCTTCTTAGTGATCTCCCTCTTATAAACTGAACGGCATCCCTTCTAACACTCACTATATCCTTCTCTGCTTTACTTTTCTCTCCATTTATTTCTCAAGCATGTATAAAGAATACATTCTTATAAGTGAGATTACAGTGTTAACTCATTTAAGTTTCATAACAATGCTATGAGATTATTGTCAACCCTACTCTACAGAGAAGACAATAAAGGCACAGAGAGGTTAAAATCTGCCCAAGGTCACGCAGTTGGCAGGAGACAGAGCTGACATTAAATCAAAGAGTCTGCCTCCAGAGTCTACACCCAGCTGCTATACCAGCTTATCTTTCCAAAGTACTTCTGGTCTCTGGCATTATATTTATATATTCTATATATAATATAGATATAGGCCGGGCACAGTGGCTCATGCCTGTAATCCCAACACTTTGGGAGGTCAAGGTGGGTGGATCACCTGAGGTTAGGAGTTTGAGATCAGACTGGCCAACATGGTGAAATCCTGTCTCTATTAAAAATACAAAAATTAGCCAGGCGTGGTGGCGGGTGCCTGTAATCCCAGCTACTTGAGAGGCTAAGGCAGGAGAATCACTTGAATCTGGGAGGCGGAGCTTGCAGTAAGCTGAGATTGCACCACTGCACTCCAGCCTGGGCAACAAGAGCGAGCCTCCGTCTCAAAAAATGAATAATAATATACATATATATGTGTGTGTGTGTGTGTGTGTGTGTGTGTGTATATATGTGTATATATATAACTATTATACATTATATAACCATTACATATACAATTAGATGGCTCTCTGCTGGTGTAGTTACCCATTCAATCATGGAAGAAATATTTACTAAGCTGACACTAGGTACTAGACGCTGTTCTGAGTTCTAGAAGTACAGCAGTGACAAAAACATTAAAACATTCCTACCCTAATGGAGCTAACATTCTACAGGAGGGAGAGAGACAATGAACAAATGAATGGAGATATATATATATAAAATAAAACATTTTTATAAATACATATTATATAAATTACATTTTATATAATATATAAAATATATAAATATAAAAGTATAAAATATATTTTTATAAAATATAAATAGGCATTATATCTATAACATACATATACATATTTATATATGAATATAAAATTACATAAAATTTATTTTTATATTTTTTAATAAATATTTTTTATAAAAATTTTTTATAAATATTTTTATTTTTATAAAATAAATTTATATTTTATGTTTATATTTATCTCTCTCTTCCTCTAGAGTATTCTATTAGGGCAGGAATCCTTTAATGTTTTTGTCAACGCTTTATTTCCAGAACCCAGAACAGCCTCTAGTATCTACTGTCAGCTGAATAAATATTTCTTTTATGAATAAATGGGTGATTACACTAGCAGAGAGCAATGTAATTCCAAAGTGAACAGAACATTCACTCAGGAGATCTATGTAGCACAGGGCATTCTGAGAAAATGGGCTGCCATTAGAGTTTTCTAATTGACTTTATTATTAAAACTCTTTTAAAAAAATTGGGAACAACGTGCATGTCAGTAAGTGACCAATATATCATGTATTCAATCTAATGGTTGCTGAAGGTTTTAGCAAAAGTGCAAGTTTCAGTTCCCTAGGAGTAGGACATCAGAGTTAGAAATCAGATGAGAGGCTGGATGGGAATAGGAAAAGGTAGGAGAATCCTTAATGGAAATAAGGGTAGTTAGTGGCAAGCCTGATGAGTCAGATTGTTTGGCACTGCCAGTGAGAAGCAGAGTGACTTCTCAAACCAATCATTCACCCTCTCCAATTCTTACTTTCTTTGTCTGGAACATGAATGTAATAGTACCTATCACATAGATTTGAAGAAAGTGTTAATTTAGTGGATGGGATAAAGCTATCAGAACAGTACCTGGGAAGTCACAAATACTCAACAAATCTAAGCAATTAATATTCATCACACACCTGGTACTCCAGTGAGGTAGATACTTTTATCCCCTTTCTTCAAGTGAGAGAACTGAACCTCAGAGAACTCAGGTAATTTGCTCACTCGACCTGTGAGTGACAGAGCTGGAATTCACATCTCAGTTGACCCAGCTCCTCATCTACCATATTACACACTTGTCCCTTGGTGTACATTCTGGAATAGAATCTTAACAATATTAATAATGCAATCTCTCGTGTGTTTGGAAATTACATGTGCTAAGGCTTGTTCTGAAAGCTTTACATGTATTACCTCATTTAAACTTCACAGCAACTTCACAGTGAAGTAGACCCTAACATCACCCCACTTTTACAAATGGGGAAACACAGGCACAGAGACAGCAACGCACGACCAAAGTTACATAGCTAACATGGGGCAAAGTCAGGGGTGGAACACAGGCAGTGTATCGCCAAACCCTCACCCCATAGCCCAAGGAACTACCGGAAGGTAACTCCTCGATAAAGAATAATGATTCCAACTTCAAGTTTTCCTGCTCCTGAAGTTTAGCAATAACTAAACCTTGATTTTCCCATTTTTGAGTCCAATTGTCAATATAGACTCTTCAACTCCATAATTAGCAGTAATAATAGTAATAACATCTTGTCCTGTGCTGAAAAATCTGACACTGACTAAAGCAGCAAATCTAAATAATTGATATTAATTACATGAGGTTTTTAGGAATAATCTGCCTGAAACAACTCTGCAATGAGAGGATTAAAAGGCAGAGATAATTCTCAGCGGCTGCTGGAAAGGCATTCTGCAGAGGCATGGCTGACACCAGCCTGTCAGCTCTGAGGTGACGCATGCCTTGTCTTCAATTGCTTAGCTTTTTACATTTTGTAACTCAGATAGTCAGACCATTCCTTGGTCAGTTTATGACATATTTAGCCCCCAGGTCCCCATTCATATTTCTAAACTATGGTCCCTTCATAACCTAAATATTTCTGCTTTATCCTCCTGTAGCTGACATTAGTTTTATAATTACAGAAATATGGACCATAAGTTCCTCATAGAATTAGCTTCCTAGGGCTACTTTTGAAAAGCACTACAGACTGGGCGGCTTAAAACAACATAAATTTATTTTCTTACCATTTTGGAGGCCTCTCACAACTCCTGGTCTTTTGTTTTGGTTTGGTTCTTCCCTGAGGCCCTTTTCCTTGGCTTGGTAGATGGCTGTCTTCTTTGGATGTCTTAACAGGGTCTTCCTTTCCTAACCTCCTCCTCTTATAAACACACCAGGATTGGAGCCCACCTCATGAGTTAAACTAATGGCCTCAGTTTAACTTGGTTATCTTTTTAAAGACTCTATCTCCAAATATAACCACTTGATGAGGCACTGGAGGTTAGGACTTCAGCATAGAAATATGGAGTAGATGCACAGTTTGGCCTGTAACACTGGTAGATTTTATTGTCCTGAAACAAATTTTGTCCTGTCACCTCCACTTCAGCATGCCTTCTCCCATCCAGGGAAGCCTTTAGTAAGGCAGTGGGAACATGTGAGCTATCATTCAGCCACCCTAATTTCTGTTCCCACAAAGGTTGAAGCATTAGGCCACAGATCTCCCCATCCATTTTCTGCAATATAATTTTTAGGAAGAAAGAGAAAAGAACTCACATTAACTGAGCACCTATTAAGCCTAGGAGCAGTGCAAGATTTTATCTATAAATATTATAGTTCATTTAAACTCTCAACAACCTTATGAAATGGGTATTATCTCAGTTTTAGAGACAAAAAGAACAGCCTCAGAGAATTTAATAACCTGGTAAAAAAATTGCCATAATTAATGATGAGAGAACTAAGAGGTTTGGATTCAAGAAAAAAAAAAAGGAAGAAAGAAAAGGAAAGAGGGAAGGGAAGCGGAAGGAAAGAGAGAAAGAGTGAAGAGAAAGAGAGAAAGAAAAAAAGAAAGAGAAAGAAAAAGAGAAAGCGAAAGAAAGAAAAAGAAAAAGAAAAGTGAGCAACGTGAGGGTTGAGGGTATAGGAGTAAGGGGGTGAGAGAGTGACTGAATTATGTTAAAAACCTGTGGGACAACAGATCACAGCAGAAAAGTTTAAATTCCCATTTATCCCTAAATGAGCCATTTTATAGCACAATAAAAGATAGCAGCATGTGATACAACCTAATACCACCCATTTGTTTAATCATGATATCCTTACAGCCCCCCAGACACCCATCGTGTGGGTCCCAAGACACTTCACAAGTCGAATTGCAGGCCTTACTTTCACCTCACACTTCCATGCAGCCATCTGTGAGGAGAGATGAGCTCCCAATTCCCTGGGTCCGAGATGCAGTACTTATATGCCTGCATTGCAGCATTAACACTTTGAACCAATTAATTATGCTTAAAGATAAAGAGAGAGCCATAAGAACCCACTAGGAAGAAGGAACTGGCAGAAGTAGAACAGCAATCATCAAGCATTTCTGTGGTACAAAAGGGATTGGGGGAAGTTCTATATCTGAGATCATCACTCTGCTAGCCTTTGGCAGATACAATTGGCAGAAGGCAGCTCATTGTGTTTGCCAGCAGGCATGAGAATTATGGAAAAGGTCATTGTTAGGGATTTCAATAAGTAAGCTGATTCTGGGATTCTCTGGGTATAGAAGCATCCCTGGTAAGAAAATACGACCTAGCTGGTCCCCAGGTTTTTTGCTAATTTCAGGACAACTACTCCTCTACATCCGAATGGATCCAATTTTTTCAAAAGCCTCTGCATTTTACCTGCTTGGCAGAGATGGTAATTTGGATAGAAGATAGGTACCTGAGTATGAATGATAGATTAATGGACAGTTTTAGCAATTTCTAAGAGCAAAGGTTAGTTAAATATCCTTTCCTAACATTAAGTTGAGCTCATATTAAGGGTCAACATTAAAAGGCCCCACAGGGTTTATAAATAGAACAGATGGGCCAAAGATTATATCATAATAGGAGACAGACGTGGGTCCTGGAGGCAGTCTATAAAGATGGGGTACCCATTCCAGAGAACAGCACCTGTCTGCCAACCCAACTCCCACCCCCACCCCCAAAGAAAGAAAAGAGCTCCACCCTTCTTAAGGATTGAGCCCCAACCAAGACCTTGGTTGCTTTGGCTCTGTTTATTATTTCTTTTTTGAGTGAAGAAAAAAAATGACAGAGAATAGCATTTGAAGTCACAATCTCTGAGAACATAAACTGGGACATGTTTTGGCTTGCCCTAACTTTAAAACCATTTTTATATATGAACATAAAAATAGACATTTTTGGAGTCTCCTTCAGATAATTACTTGGTAACCTCCACTTTTGGATTCTGGAGGATCTATTATAATGCTGCTATGAACTTTATTTCATACCACACCAGGGAGGGGGAGAGAGATACTGAGAAGTCGGAGTACTCAGATATTACATGGAATAACAGGGTCGTAAAAATCAATGTAAAATTTAATGCAAAAGGGCTGTGGGCACCCAACCATTCAAGTTAGGAGATAAGACAGATAGAAAGTAGGGTTGAGCTTCCAGAAAGTAGTATAGTATATTTTCCCTAACTCTATTGAAAAGTATACAATAATACTTCCGTTTGCCAATCCAACTGTGAGTTAAACATGTTTTCAGCCATGTTTTGGAACCTATTTCCTATTTGGAGAAAATAACCATCACCATAATAAAGCAAAAATAGCACTTATTGAACTTGTTCTATGTGGTAGGCATTGTGCCAGGCAGTTATATTATTAGTAAATTCTCATAACAATCCTGAATATTTTCACTGTTCCCTTTGCATATATGACAGCTGATAGAGGTGAGATCCTAGCCCATGTCACTCACATTAGATTCATGGTTATTTGGCTCCAAAAGCCATGATCTTTCCCAACCACATATCCATATCCAACCTTCACATTCAGGGCACTGTTGTGGGCACTTCTATTCACTGATTTAATGAATCCTATGAAAAGGAATTATGGTTTCCTCTTTAAAATTCTGGAGTAAAATTTAGAATATTAGCTGTTTTATCAACTTCAGAGGTTTCTGTGAAGTGGCTCACTTCAAGACCTAGGCTCCTCTGCATTTGAGAGTCACAAAGTGATACCAAAATCAAAACAAATCAATTACTGTGGAAAATTGGTGAATTCTTGATTATTTAATGGAGTCTAGAGTAGTAATTGATTGGCCAAACTCTAGAGGTACATCATCTGGCTTTACAGCCGTATTTTACCATTTCCTAGATTAGTCACCTTGAATAAGTTTCTTCATTTCCATGCATCACTTTTTTTAATTGCTCTCTTTCTTCAAGAGTACCAACCTGGGTAAGATGGTTCTGAGAATTATATGAGACAATGCATGCTTTAAATAGTCCATGATGCATAGTAGGTTCTCAAAATTTACTATTCTTATTATCATTATTATCATTACTTTTCTTCTACCCTAACTCTCCAATTCATTAGATACTTGAAAAATCTAACTAGGTGAGCTAACTAGAGGCTGGCTGTGTAACATATGGCTCTGGGACACAGGCAGCCCTAGAGAGACTTGGTTTGACTGCAGTACTATGTAACAGAGTTTTGTCACCAGTAGTTTCCTAGACTCTCAAAACTTTCCATGTTAAAAAGTAGAAACAGAACACATTGCATTTACGGTCAAGTGATTTTTGACAAGGGTAGCAGGAAGATTCATTGAGAGACAGAGTCATCTTTTCAACAAACGATAACTATAACAACACCACAGACAAAAATTAATTCAAAATGGATCATAGACATATCATAGACATAAGAGCTAAAACTATAAAGCTGTTGGAAGAAAATATATGAGCAGACCCTGCAAGATGGTTGACCAGATGCAGCCAGGAGGAGCTTCTCCCACTGAGAAAGACCAGACCATCAAGTAGATTGTCACACTCTAAGCAGATCTACAGAAAGAATGCATTGTGAGTGGACAGAGGGAGGATACCAACGTCAGTTTGAAAGGGAAGGAAACTAGGAATAATGCACAGGGTTACTGAGCACCAGAACTTGTTCCTGGCCTCGAGAGGCTCCTAGGGAAAGATGAGTAACATAGGCAGAGAGTAGCCTACTGTTGCCATGGATCTCAAGGATTCTAGCTGTGAGAAACCTCACAATCCCCATGGACATCTGAGTTGACAAGGGGAACTGCCTGGAAAGTTGGCATAAACGGAACTCCAGCTTGCATGGAGGCCAGAATGTTTGGCACAGGAATGGCTGCAGTGGAGTTCAGCCATGGGTGCCCATCCCCCAAGGCTTGCCATACTTCTCTAGGAGGCTTCAGCCTTGGTTAACTGTGGTGCCTGGGCTAAGCAGGGCTGTCTTGCCTGTGGGATGGGGCTAATCTTGTCTTAGAACTCCCCTGTCTGCTGGGCTCTGGCAATATCTGCTTATAGTACAACCTCAGCTTGGTAGTAACCACTACCATGGTTTTTTCACTTGCAGACCCTACCTATCTGTCAGAGTAATTTAGGAAAAACCCTACCAGTGTACAGCCTAGTCACAGCCTTCTCTGCTGGAGTGCATCTGTCCACAGCCTCCCCTTGCTACCCTGCCATGGTGCACATACTTGGGACCCTGCCACTACCCACTGGAATGCACACATGTGGACTTGCCTCCACCCCACCAGAACGTGCATGAGGACCCCCACCATCCAACCAGCATGCATGCACACTTGGTCCCACCAACACCACACCAGAGTGCTTTTTCTGGCAGCCCCAGTTGCAGTGTTGTTGCCAGTGGACTGGAAACACCTGGAGCCCTCTGGCACAGCTGGTGCTTAATCTTGAGGAGCCAGAGAACAAAGCTGCAGGCCTGGTTTCATCCCCTCAGGGTTAGAACACACAGTCAGGAGTGCTAAGCTGAGTCTTGGCCTCCTGCAAGTATCCAGAAATGAAGCCAACTGACTAAACCTTCAAGGACATCAAATAATATAAAAGTGAAAAGCCCCAACCAAAAGACAGCAACTTCAAAGATTAAAGAAGCATCAGTCCACAAAGATGAGATGAGAAATAACAAGTACAAGAACCCTGGCAACTCTAAAAGCCAGAGTATCTTCTTACCTCCAAAAGAATATATTAGCTTTCCATCAATGGTTGTTAGCCATACTGAAATGGTTGAAATAAAAGATACAGAATTCCGAATGTGGATGGCAAGGAAGCTCACTGAAATACAGGAGAAGGTTGAAACACAATCAAAGAAAAACAGTGAAATGGTCACAGAGCTGAAAAGCAACATATTCATTTTATGGAAAAACAAAGCTGAACTTCCGGAAATGAAAAATTCACTATAGGAATTTCAGAATGCAACTAGAAGCATTAATAACAGAATAGACTAAGCTGAGGAAAGAATCTCAGAAGTCAAAGCCCACTACTTCAAATCAATGCAGGCAGAAAAAAATAAAAAAGAACTTTAAAAAATGGACAAAACCTCTGAGAAATGTGAGATTACATAAAGAGACCAAAACCTGTGACTCACTGGCATTCCTGGAAGTGTAGGAGAGTGAGTAAGCAACTTGGATAACATATTTGAGGATATTGTCCACAAAAATTCAGAGAGCCCCTGTGAGATACTATAAAAGATTACCATCCCTAAGACACATAGTCATCAGATTCTACAAAGTCAATTTGAAAGAAAAAAATCTTAAATGCAGCTAAAGAGAAGAGGCAGGTCAACACAAAAGGAACCCCATCAGGCTAACAATAGACCTTTCAGCAGAAATCTTACAAGTTGAAAGGGATTGAGGGCCTACATTAAGCATCCTTAAAGAAAAGAAATTCCAACCAAGAATTCCACATTTAGCTAAACTAAGCTTCATAAGTGAAGGAGAAATAAAAACCTTTTCAGACGAGCAAATGCTAAGGGAATTCACTACCACCAGACTTGCCTTACAAGGGGTCCTTAACGGAGTGCTAAACATGGAAATGAAAGATGATTACCTGCCACCACAAAAACACAGTTAAGTATATAGCTCTGTGACTTTATAAAGCAACTATACAATCAAGTCTACATAAAAATCAGTTAACAACACAATGATAGGATCAAACCCTTACAAATCAATATTAACTTTGAATGTAAACAGGCTAAATGCCCCACTTAAAAGACACAGAGTGGGAAGTTGGATAAAGAAGCAAGACCAAACTGTATGCTGTCTTCAAGAGACATATGTCACATGCAATGACACCCACCAGCTCAGAGTAAAGGAATGGAGAAAGATCTATCAAACAAATGGAAAACAAAAGAGAATAGGAGTTGCTATTCTTATTTCAGACAAAATAGACTTTAAACCAAGAATCATCAGGAAGGATAAGGAAGGGCATTACATAATGATAAAGGTTTCAATTCAGAAAGAAGACTTACATATCCTAAATATGTATGCACCCAAGACTGGAGTATAAAGATTCATAAAACAAGTCTTTAGAGACCTATGAAGAGACTTAGATAACCATACAATAATAGTGGGTGACCTCACATCCCACAAACAATGTTAGATCATGAGACAGAAAACTAACAAAGATATTCAGGACCAAAACTTGACACTTGACCAAATGAACCTAAGAGATAGCTACAGAATACACCACCCAGCAACAACAGAATACATATTATTCTCATCTGCACATGGCACATACTCTAAGATCAACCACATGCTTGGCGGAAAAGCAATTCTTAACTAATTTAAAAGAAATGAAATCATACCAACCACATTCTCAGACCACAGGACAATAAAAATGTACAGCAATAGCAGATAAACAACTCGAAACCATATAATTGCATGGGAATTAAACAACCTGCTTCTGAATGACTTTTGGGTTAAAAAAATGAAATTAAGGCAGAAATAAAAAAAATTTGAAACTAATTAAAACAAAGATACAACTTTCCAGAATCCCTGAGACACAGCTAAAGCAGTATTAAGAGGAAAGGATTTTTTGTATAATTTTTTTAAAAACTTCAATAGTTCTGGGGGTACAGGTGGATTTTGGTTACATGGATGAGTTTTTTAGTAGTGAATTCTGAGATTTTTAGTGCATCCATCACCTGAGCAGTGTATACTGTATTCAATATATTTTCTTTTATCCCTCACTCTCCTCCCAACCTTCCTCCTCCAAGTCCCCATAGTCCATTATATCACCCTGCACGTTTTTGCATCCTCACAGCTTAGCTCCCACTTATAAATGAGCATACATGTTATTTGGTTTTCCATTACTGAGTTACTTCACTTAGAATAATGGCCTCCGGTTCCATCCAAGTTGCTGCAATAAACATTATTTTGTTTCTTTTTATGGCTGAATAGTAGTCCATGGTGTATAATAACACATTTTCTTTAACCACTTGTTGGTCAATGAGCACTTAGGTTGGTTCTATATTCTTGCAATTGTGAATTGTGCTGCTCTAAGCGTGCATATACATATGTATTTTTCATATAATGACTTCTCTTCCTTTGGGTAGATACCCAGTAGTGGAGTGAATGGTAGATCTACTTTTAGTTATTTAAGTAATCTACATACTGTTTTCCATACTGATTATACTAATTTACATTCCCGCCAGCATTGTAAAAGTGTTCTTTTTTCACCACATCCATGCCAACATCTATTGTTTTTTGACTCTTTTATTATTACCATTCTTGCAGGAGTAAGGTGATATCTCATTGTGGTTTTAATTTGCATTTCCCTGATGATTCGTGATGTTGAGCATTTATTCATGTTTGTTGGCTGTTTGTATATCTTTCTTTTGAGAAATGTCTATTCATGTCCTTTGCTCAGTTTTTGATGGGATTGTTTGTTTTTTTTCTTGCTGATTTGAGTTCCTTGTAGATTCTGGATACTAGCCCTTTGTCAGATGCATAGTTTGTAAATATTTTTCTCCCACAGACTGTGGGTTGTCTGTTTACTCTGCTGATTATTTCTTTTGCTGTGCAGAAGCTTTTTGGTTTAATTAGGTTCCATTTATTTATTTTTGTTTTTGTGTCATTTGCTTTTGGGGTCTTATTCATAAATTCTTTACCTAAGCCAACGTCTAGAAGAGTTTTTCCAATGTTGTCTTCTATAATTTTTATGATTTCAGGTCTTAGATTTAAGTCTTTGATCCATCTTGAGTTGATTTTTATGTAAGGTGAGAGATGAGGATCCAGTTTCATTCTTATACGTGTGGCTTGCCAGTTTTCCCAGCCAATTTATTGAATAGGGAGTCCATTCTCCAATTTACATTTTTGCATACTTTGTCAAAGATCAGTTGGCTGCAAGTATTTGGCTTTATTTATGAGTTCTCTATTTTGTTACATTTGGTCTAAGTGCCTATTTTTATACCAATACCATGATGTTTTGGTAACTATAGCCTTGTACTATAATTTGAGGTCCAGTAATGTGGTGTCTCCAGATTAGTTCTTTTTGCTTACTATTGCTCTATGTGGGCTCTTTTTTGGTTCCATATAAATTTTAGGGATTTTTCCTAGCTCTGTGAAAAATGATAGTATTTTGCTGGGAATTACATTGAATTTGTAGATTGATTTGGGCAGTATGGTCATTTTCACAATATTGATTCTTCCTATCCATGAGAATGGGATGTGTTTCCATTTGTAGTTTTTATTCTAGAGATCTTTTACCTCCTTGTTTAAGTATATTCTTAGGTATTTTATTTTTTATTTTTGCAGCCATTGTAAAAGGGATTGAGTTCTTGATTTGATTCCCATATTGGTTGTTGTTGGTGTACATAGCAGTGCTACTGATTTTTCTACATTGATTTTGTAACCTTAAACTTTACTGAATTCATTGATCAGATCTAGTAGCCTTTCGGATGAGTCTTTAGGGTTTTCTAGGTGCATGATCATATCATCAGCGAATATCAACAGTTTGACTTCTTTTTTTCCAATTTGGATGCCCTTTATTTATTTGTTTTTCCTGATTGCTCTGCCTAGAAGTTCTAGTACTATGTCAAATAGAAGTGGTAAAAGTGGGCATCCTTATCTTCTTCCAGTTTTCGGGGAGAATGATTTTAACTTTTTCCCATTCAGTATTATGTTAGCTGTGGGTTTGTCATATATGGCTCTTATTACTTTGAGGTAAGTTCCTTCTATGCCTACTTTGTTGAGGGCTTTTCACATAAAGGAATGCTATATTTTATCAAATGCTTTTTCTGCATCTATTGAGATGATCATAGGGTTTTTGTTTTTAATTCTGTTTATGTGATGTATCAAAATTATTGACTTATGTATGTTAAACCATCCTTGCATCCCTGGGATAAAACCCACTTGATCATATTGTACTATCTTTTTGATGCACTATTAGATTCAATTACCTAGTATTTTCTTGAAGATTTTTGCATCTATGTTCATCAGTGATATGGATCTATTATTTTCTTTGTTTATGTCCTTTCTTGATTTTGGTATTATGGTGATACTGGCTTCATAGAATGATTCAGAGAAAAATTCTTCTTTCTCAATCTTTGAGAATACTTTCAGCAGGATTGGTACCAATTTTTTGAATGTCAGGTAGAATTCAGCTGTGAATTCATCCGGTCCTGGACTTTTTTGTTGGCAATTTTTCTTTATTAGTGATTCAGTCTCACTACTTGCTATTGGTCTGTTCAGGGTTTCTATTTCTTCCTGATTTAATCTAGGATGGTTGTATGTTTTCAGAAATGTATCCATTTCCTCTAGATTTTCTAGTTTGTGTGCATAAAGGTGTTCACAGTGTACTTGAATTATCTTTGATGTAGGCATTTAACACTATATAACATTCAAGAGGAAAATTTATAGCACTAAACACTCATTTAAAATAGTTAAAAAGATCTAAAATTAACAACCTATTGTCATATCTAGAGGAACTAGAAAAATAGGAGTAAACCAACCCCAGAACTAGCAGAAGAAATGAAATAACCAAAATCAGAGCTGAACTGAACCAAACTGAGATGCAGAAATTTATGCAAAAGATCAATAAAACAAAAACATTGGATCTTTGAAAGACTAAATAAGATTGATAGACTGCTGGCTAATTATTAAAGAAAAAGAGAGAGAAGATTCAAATAAACACAATCAGAAATGACAAAGCTGACATTACCATCAACCAACAGAAAAACAAAAAACCTTAGAGATTATTATGAACATCTCTATGCACACAAACTAGAAAACCAAGAAGAAATGGATAAATTCCTGGAAATATACAACCTCCCAAGATTGAACCAGGAAGAAACTGAAATTTTGAACGGACCAATAACAAGTTCCAAAATTGAATCAGTAATAAAAAACTACCAACCAGAAAAAGCTGTGGTCTAGAAGAAATCACAGCCACATTCTACTAGATGTGTAAAGAAGAGCTAGTACTGATTCTACTAAAACTATCCCCATCCCTCCCCACCCCCCAAAAAGGAGAGGCTATTCCCTAAATCATTATATGAAGCCACCATTATTTCCATACCAAAACCTGACAGATACATAACCAAAAAAAGGAAACTTCAGGCCAATATCCCTGATAAACATAGATAAACATAGATGTAAAAATCCTCAATAAAATAGTAGCAAATTAAATCCAGCAGCACATCAAAAAGCTAATCCACCACGATCAAGTAGGCTTTATTCCTGGGATGCAAAGCTGGTTCAACATATGCAAATCAATAAAGTGATTCATCATGTAAATAGAACCAAAAATGAAAACCACATGGTCATCCCAATAGGCATACAAAAGGCTTTTGATAAAATTCAACATCCCTTCATATTAAAAACTTTTGACAAACTACCTTAAAATCATAAGAACTATCTTTGAAAAACCCACAGCCAACATTATACTGAACAAGAAAAAGCTGGAAGCAATCCCCTTGAGAACCAGAACAAGACTAGGATGCCCAGTCTCACCATTCCTATTCAACATAGTACTGGAAGTCCTAGCCAGAGCCATCAGGCAAAAGAAGGCAATCAAATAGGAAGAGAGGAAGTCAAACTCTCTTTGCAGATGATATGATTCTATACCTAGAAAACCCCGTAGTCTGCCTCTGGGGAGCTCCTTGAACAGACAAACAACTTCAATAAAGTTTTAGTACACAAAATCAATGTACATGAATAAGTACCATTTCTATACACCAATGACATCCAAGTTGACAGCCAAATCAAGAATGCAATTCCATTCATAATAACTAAAAATAGAATAAAATACCTAGGAATATGGCTAACCAAGGAGGTTAAAGGTCTCTACAATGAGAATTACAAAGCACTGCTGAGAGAAATCAGAGATGACACAAACAAATGGAAAAGCATTCTATGCTTATGTATAGGAAGAATCAATATTGTTAAAATGGCCACAGTGGCCAAAGCAATTTACAGATTCAATGCTATTCTTATCAAGCTACCAATTTCACGTTTCACAGAATTAGAAAAGTGTTCTCAAATTAATCTGAAACTAAAAAAAAGCCCAAATAGCCAAAACAGTCCTAAGCAAAAAGAACAAAGCTGGAGGCATCACACTACCCAACTTCAAACTATACTACAAGGCTACAGTAACCAAAACAGCAGGATTCTGGTACAAAAACAGACACATAGACCAATGAAACAGGTTAGAGGACCCAGAAATAAAGCTTTACATCTACAACCAACTGATCTTTGAAAAAGTCTACAATAACAAGCAATGGGGAAAGGACTCCCTATTTAATAGATGGTGCTGGGATAACTGGCTGGCCATACGTAGAACATTGAAACTGGACCCCTTACTTTAACCATATATAGAAATCAACTCAAGGTGCATTAAAGATTTAAATGTAAGACCTGAAACTAAAAACCCTAGAAGAAAACCTAGAAAATACCATTCTGTACATAGGCCTGGGCAAAGATTTTATAATGAAGTCTCCAAAAGCAATTGCAGCAAAAACAAAAATAGAGAAGTGGGACCTAATTAAATTAAACAGCTTTTGCACAGCAAAAGAAACTATCAACAGAGTAAACAGGCAACCCATAGAATGGAGAAAATATTTGCAAACTATGCATTTGACAAAGATCTAATATCCGGAATCTGAGCTTAAGTTAATAACGAACTTAAGCAAAAGACAAACAATCCCACTGAAAAATGAGCAAAGGACGTGAACAAACACTTCTCTAAAGAAAATATACACATAGCCAACAACAATGTGAAAAAAATCTTCAACATCACTGATCATCAGAGAAATGTAAATCAAAACCACAATGAGATACTGTGTTATACTCCTCAGAATGGCTATTTTTAAAATGTCAGAAAATAAAAAACGTTGGCGAGGTTGCAGAGAAAATGGAACACTTATAAACTGCTGGTGCGAAAGTAAATTAGTTCAGCCACTGTGGAAAGCAGTCTGCAGATTTCTCAAAGTACTTAAAACAGAACTACAATTTTACCTAGCAATCCCATTACTGGGCATATATGCAAAGGAAGGTAATTCACTGTACCAAAAAGACGCATGCACTTGTATGCTCATCACAACACCATTCACAGTAGCAAAGAAATGGAATTGACCCAGATGCCCATCAATGGTGGACTAGATAAAGGAAATTTGGTACCTATACACCATGATATGCTATGCAGCCACAAAAAAGAATAAAATTGTACCCTTTGCACCAATGTGGATGCAGCTGAAGACCACTATCCTAAGTGAATTAATGTGGGAACAGAAAATCAAGTACCACATTTGCACTTGTAAATGAGAGCTAAATATTGAGTACAGATGCACAGAAAGAAGGCAACAATAGATGCTGGGAACTACTTGAGAGTGCAGCACAGGAGGAGGGTGAGGGTCAAAACCCTACCCATCAAGCATTATGCTCACTACCTGAGTGAAGAAATCATTTGTACACCAAACCCCATTGATCCATGTAACAAACATGCACATGAACCCTCCGAACTTAAAAATTAAAAATAAAAATAAATACATATGAGTACATTTTTGGACCTAGAGTTGGGCAAAGCCTTCTTAGATAGGATGCCAAATGGACAAGCAACGAAAGAAAAAGAAATGAATAAATTTGACTTCATCAGATCTAAAAACTTTTGTTCTTAAAAAGACACTACAAAAAATAAACATACAACCCAGAAAATGAAAGAAAATATGTGCAAATCACATACTGATATCTAGAATATAATTTTAAAATCCATGTAATTTATAATGCAAAGATAAATTATTCAATATAAAAATGGACAAAGGTCGTAAATAGATACTTTTCCAAGGAAGATATACAAATGGCCAATAAGCACATGAAAACATACTTAACAACATTAGCCATCAGGAAAATGCGAATAATGACCACAGTGAAATACCACTTCACACCCATTATAACGACTATAATAAAAAACATATGGAGGGTGGAGCCAAGATGGCCAAATAGGAACAGCTCCAGTCTACAGCTCCCAGCATGAGCAATGCAGAAGACAGGTGATTTCTGCATTTCCAACTGAGGTACCGGGTTCATCTCACTGGGGAGTGTCAGAAAGTGGGTGCAGGACAGTGGGCGCAGCGCACCTAGCATGAGCTGAAGCAGGGCGAGGCATCGCCTCACCTGGGAAGCACAAGGGGTCAGGGAATTCCCTTTCCTAGTCAAAGAAAGGGGTGACAGATGGCACCTGGAAAATCGGGTCACTCCTACCCTAATACTGTGCTTTTCCAATGGTCTTAGCAAAGGGCACATCAGGAGATTATATCCTGTGCCTGCCTTTGAGGGTATTACGCCCATGGAGCCTCGCTCATTGCTAGCATAGCAGTCTGAAATCAAACTGCAAGGTGGCAGCGAGGCTGGAGGAGGGGCACCCACCATTGCGGAGGCTTGAGTAGGTAAACAAAGCAGCCGGGAAGCTCAAACTGGGTGGAGCCCACTGCAGCTCAAGGAGGCCTGCCTGCCTCTGTAGACTCCACCTCTGGAGGCAGGGCATTGCCAAACAAATGGCAGCAGAATCCTCTGCAGACTTAAATGTCCCTGTCTGACAGCTTTGAAGAGAGTAGTGGTTCTCCCAGCACGCAGCTGGAGATCTGAGAACAGACAGACTGCCTCAAGTGGGTCCCTGACCCCCAAGTACCCTAACTGGGAGGCACCCCACAGTAGGGGCAGACTGACACCTCACATGGCCGTGTACTCCTTCCTCTGAGACAAAACTTCCAGAGGAACGAGCAGGCAGCAACATTTGCTGTTCACCAATATCTGCTGTTCTGCAGCCTCCGCTGCTAATACCCAGGCAAACAGGGTCTGGAGCAGACCTCTAGCAAACTCCAATAGACCTGCAGCTGAGGGTACTGACTATTAGAAGGAAAACTAACAAACAGAAAGGACATCCACATCAAAACCCCATCTGTACGTCACCATCATCAAAGACAAAGGTAGATAAAACCACAAACATGGGGAAAAAACAGAGGAGAAAAACTGGAAACTCTAAAAATCAGAGTGCCTCTCCTCCTCCAAAGGAATGCAGCTCCTCAACAGCAACAGAAAAAAGCTGGACGGAGAATGACTTTGACGAGTTGAGAGAAGAAGGCTTCAGATGATCAAACTACTCCGAGCTAAAGGAGGAAGTTCGAATCCATGGCAAAGAAGTTAAAAACCTTGAAAAAAAATTAGATGAATGGCTAACTAGAATAAGCAATGCAGAGAAGTCCTTAAAGGACCTGATGGAGCTGAAAGCCAAGGCACAAGAACTACGTGACGAATGCACAAGCCTCAGTAGCCGATTCGATCAACTGGAAGAAAGGGTATCAGTGATGGAAGATCAAATGACTGAAATGAAGCAAGAAGAGAAGTTTAGAGGAAAAAGAATAAAAAGAAATGAACAAAGCCTCCAAGAAACATGGGACTATGTGAAAAGACCAAATCTATGTCTGATTGGTGTAACTGAAAGTGACGCGGAGAATGGAAGCAAGTTGGAAAACACTCTGCAGGATATTATCCAGGAGAACCCCAATCTAGCAAGGCAGGCCAACATTCAGATTCAGGAAATACAGAGAACGCCACAGAGATATTCCTCGAGAAGAGAAACTCCAAGACACATAATTGTCAGATTCACCAAAGTTGAAATGAAGGAAAAAATGTTAAGGGCAGCCAGAGAGAAAGGTCAGGTTACCCACAAAGAGAAGCCCATCAGACTAACAGCGGATCTCTCTGCAGAAACTCTACAAGCCAGAAGAGAGTGAGGGCCAATATTCAACATTCTTAAAGAAAAGAATTTTCAACCCAGAATTTCATATCCAGCCAAACTAAGCTTTATAAGTGAAGGAGAAATAAAATCCTTTACAGACAAGCAAATGCTGAGAGATTTTGTCACCACCAGGCCTGCCCTAAAAGAGATCATGAAGGAAGCACTAAATATGGAAAGGAACAACCGGTACCAGCCACTGCAAAAACATGCCAAATTGTAAAGACCATCGAGGCTAGGAAGAAACTGCATCAACTAACGAGCAAAATAACCAGCTAACATCATAATGACAGGATCAAATTCACACATAACTTTAAATGTAAATGGGCTAAATGCTCCAATTAAAAGACACAGACTGGCAAATTGGATAGAGTCAAGACCCATCAGTGTGCTGTATTCAGGAAACCCATCTCATGTGCAGAGACACACAAAGGCTCAAAATAAAGGGATGGAGGAAGATCTACCAAACAAATGCAAAACAAAAAAAGGCAGGGGTTGCAATCCTAGTCTCTGATAAAACAGACTTTAAACCAACAAAGATCAAAAGAGACAAAGAAGGCCATTACATAATGGTAAAGGGATCAATTCAACAAGAAGAGCTAACTGTCCTAAATATATATGCACCCAATACAGGAGCACCCAGATTCATAAAGCAAGTCCTTAGAGACATAGAAAGAGACTTCGACTCCCACGCAATAATAATGGGAGAACTTAACACCCCACTGTCAACATTAGACAGATCAATGAGACAGAAAGTTAACAAGGATATCCAGGAATTGAACTCAGCTCTGCACCAAGCAGACCTAATAGACATCTACAGAACTCTCCACCCCAAATCAACAGAATATACATTCTTCTGAGCACCACACCACACCTATTCCAAAACTGACCACATAGTTGGAAGTAAAGCACTCCACAGCAAATGTAAAAGAAAAGAAATTATAACAAACTGTCTCTCAGACCACAGTCCAATCAAACTAGAGCTCAGGATTAAAAACTCACTCAATACCTCTCAACTACATGGAAACTGAACAACCTGCTCCTGAATGACTACTGGGTACATAACGAAATGAAGGCAGAAATAAAGATGTTCTTTGAAACCAACGAGAACAAAGACACAACATACCAGAATCTCTGGGACACATTCAAAGCAGTGTATAGAGGGAAATTTATCGCACTAAATGCCCACAAGAGAAAGCAGGAAAGATCTAAAATTGACACCCTAACATCACAATTAAAAGAACTACAGAAGCAAGAGCAAACGCATTCAAAAGCTAGCAGAAGGCAAGAAATAACTAAGATCAGAGCAGAACTGAAGGAGATAGAGACACAAAAAACCCTTCAAGAAATCAATGAATCCAGGAGCCGGCTTTTTGAAAAGATCAACAAAATTGATAGACCACTAGCAAGACTAATAAAAAAAGAGAGAAGAATCAAATAGACGCAATAGAAAATGATAAAGGGGATATCACCACAAATCCCATAGAAATACAACCTACCATCAGAGAATACTATAAACACCTCTATGCAAATAAACTGGAAAATATAGAAGAAATGGATAAATTCCTCGACACATACACCCTCCCAAGACTAAACCAGGAAGAAGTTGAATCTCTGAATAGACCAATAACAGGCTCTGAAATTGAGGCAATAATTAATAGCTTACCAACCAAAAAAAGTCCAGGACCAGATGGATTCACATCCAAATTCTACCATAGGTACAAGGAGGAGCTGGTACCATTCCTTCTGAAACTATTCCAATCAATAGAAAAAGAGGGAATCCTCCCTAACTCATTTTGTGAGGCCAGCTTCATCCTGATACCAAAGCCTGGCAGAGACACAACAAAAAAAGAGAATTTTAGACCAATATCCCTGATGAACACTGATGCAAAAATCCTCAATAAAATACTGGCAAACCGAATCCAGCAGCACATCAAAAAGCTTATCCACCATGATCAAGTGGGCTTCATCCCTGGGATGCAAGGCTGGTTAACATCTGCAAATCAGTAAACGTAATCCAGCATATAAACAGAACCAAAGAGAAAAACCACAGGATTATCTCAATAGATGTAGAAAAGGCCTTTGACAAAATTCAACAGCCCTTCATGCTAAAAACTCTCAATAAATTAGGTATTGATGGGACATATCTCAAAATAATAAGAGCTATCTATGACAAACCCACAGCCAATATCATACTGAATGGGCAAAAACTGGAAGCATTCCCTTTGAAAACTGGCACAAGACAGGGATGCCCTCTCTCACCACTCCTATTCAACATAGTGTTGGAAGTTCTGGCCAGGGCAATCAGGCAGAAGAAGGAAATAAAGGGTATTCAATTAGGAAAAGAGGAAGTCAAATTGTCCCTGTTTGCAGATGACATGACTGTATATCTAGAAAACCCCACTGTCTCAGCCCAAAATCTCCTTGAGCTGATAGGCAACTTCAGCAAAGTCTCAGGATACAAAATCAATGTACAAAAATCACAAGCATTCTTATACACCAATGACAGACAAACAGAGAGCCAAATCATGAGTGAACTCCCATTCACAATTGCTTCAAAGAGAATAAAATACCTAGGAATCCAACTTACAAGGGACATGAAGGTCCTCTTCAAGGAGAACTACAAACCACTGCTCAATGAAATAAAAGAGGATACAAACAAATGGAAGAACATTCCAAGCTCATGGGTAGGAAGAATCAACATCATGAAAATGGCCACACTGCCCAAGGTAATTTATAGATTCAATGCCATCCCCATCATGCTACCATGACTTTCTTCACAGAATTGGAAAAAACTACTTTAAAGTGCATATGGAACCAAAAAAGAGCCCACATTGCCAAGTCAATCCTAAGCCAAAAGAACAAAGCTGGAGGTATCATGCTACCTGACTTCAAACTACACTACAAGGCTACAGTCACCAAAACAGCATGGTACTGGTACCAAAACAGAGATATAGACCAATGGAACAGAACAGAGCCCTCAGAAATAATGCCACATATATACAACCATCTGATCTTTGACAAACTTGAGAAAAACAAAAAACAGGGAAACTATTTAATAAATGGTGCTATTCCCTATTTAATAAATGGTGCTGGGAAAACTGGCTAGCCATATGTAGGAAGCTGAAACTGGATCCCTTCCTTACACCTTATACAAAAATTAATTCAAGATGGATTAAAGACTTAAATGTTAGACCTAAAACCATTAAAACCCTAGAAGAAAACCTAGGCGATACCATTCAGGACATAGGCATGGGCAAGGACTTCAAGTCTAAAACACCAAAAGCAATGGCAAGAAAAGCCAAAATTGACAAATGAGATCTAATTAAACTAAAGAGCTTCTGCACAGCAAAAGAAACTACCATCAGAGTGAACAGGCAACATACAGAATGGGAGAACATTTTTGCAATCTACTCATCTGACAAAGGGATAATATCCAGAATCTATAATGAACTCCAACAAATTTACAAGAAAAAAACAAACAATCCTATCAAAAAGTGGGCAAAGGATATGAACAGACACTTCTCAAAAGAAGACATTTTTGCAGCCAAAAGACACATGAAAAAATGCTCATCATCACTGGCCATCAGAGAAATTCAAATCAAAACCACAATGAGATACCATCTCACACCAGTTACAATGGCGATCATTAAAAAGTCAGGAAACAACAGGTGCTGGAGAGCATATGGAGAAATAGGAACACTTTTACACTGTTGGAGGGACTGTAAACTAGTTCAACTATTGTGGAAGTCAGTGTGGTGATTCCTCAGGGATTTAGAACTAGAAATATCATTTGACCCAGCAATCCCATTACTGGGTATTTACCCAAAGGATTATAAATCATGCTGCTATAAAGACACATGCACACATATGTTTACTGCGGCACTATTCACAATAGCAAAGACTTGGAACCAACACAAATTTCCAACACCGATAGACTGGACTAAGAAAATGTGGCACATATACACCATGGAATACTATGCAGCCATAAAAAATGATGAGTTCTTGTCCTTTGTAGGGACATGGATGAAGCTGGAAACCATCATTCTCAGCAAACTATTGCAAGGACAAAAATCCTTCGCAAGGACAAAAAAAACCAAACAACGCATGTTCTCACTCATAGGTGGGAACTGAACAATGAGAACACATGGACACAGGAAGGGGAACACCACACACTGGGGCCTGTTGTGGGGTGGGGGGAGGGGGAGGGATAGCATTAGGAGATATACCTACTGTTAAATGACGAGTTACTGGGTGCAGCACACCAACATGGCGCATGTATACATATGTAACTAACCTGCACTTTGTGCACATGTACCCTAAAACTTAAAGTACAGTAAAAAAAAAAAAAAAAACATATATAATAACGTGTTGGTGAGG
Organism: Gorilla gorilla gorilla; assembly: GCF_029281585.2. NCBI lineage: Eukaryota > Metazoa > Chordata > Mammalia > Primates > Hominidae > Gorilla > Gorilla gorilla. Next base: position 88,607,350 of record NC_073240.2, read on the forward strand.
GTGTGGAGAAAGTGAAGCCTTCATGCAATGCTGATGGGAATGCAAAATGGTGTATCTACTTTGGAAACAGCCTGCCAGTTCCTCAAATGCTAGGAGTCATCATATGACTCCAAACTTCCACTTCTAAGTATATGCTCAAAAAAAATGAAAAGACATGCACACACCAAAATTTGCACATAAATTTTTATAGCAATATTAATCACAATAGTCAAAAAGGGAAAACAATCAATCAATCGATGAGCAAATAAGTAAATGTTACATAGCAATGCAATGCATACTATTTGGCCAGAAAAAAAATGAAGTACTGATACATGCTACAACACAGGTGAACTGTGAAAACATCCTAAGTGAAAGACGTGAGTCTCAAAAGACCTCATATTGTATGATTTTATTTGTATGAAATATCCAGACTAGGCAAATCTAAAGAGATAGAGATATTGGATTAGTGGTTGCCTAGGGCTATAGGCATCAGGAGCAAGTAACTGCTAATTGGTATGAGGTTTCTTTTGGAAGTGATAAAAATTTCTAAAATTAATTATGGTGATATTTACACAAGTCTGTAAATATTTTAAAAACATATTGAATTGTCAAAAGAATAAATAAATTGAAGATTGTGTCTTAAAAAAATAACAGAACCAATGATACAGACCAAGTTACCTCATTATGAATGAGAGTCACAATATACTAGTGGGATATTGGTAAAGATGAAGGAAAAAAATAACCTCTAAATTAATAACCTGAAAAATATGTGTGGTTTAGCTCATTTCAAATTATAAATCAATATAGTCCTTAAATCTTTATAGAGAAATAAATCCTGCCTGAGTCCTTCTCTTCTGCGTGGTATTATGTGGCAATGTCTATGGATAAAATAAAATGCATTGTCACATAATGTTCACACCTATGTTCACAATTTATCCATACATCCATACAATGTAACACAATCTTCACAGTTTATCCATACAAAAATAATAATATAATTACAGATGCAAGGCAATCGAGTTACTGTCATCCCAAAACCCTGAAATAAATCCTTGACATAAGTTCCAGACCCAAAAGATAGCCAAGTTCTGTGACTTCTTCATCAGGAATTTTTTTTTTTTTTTTTTTTTTTTTTTTTTTTTTTTTTGAGACGGAGTCTTGCTCTGTCGCCCAGGCTAGAGTGCAGTGGTGCAATCTTGGCTGACTGCCAGCTCTGCCTCACGGCATTCTCCTGCCTCAGCCTCCCGAGTAGCTGAGACTACAGGCGCCCGCCACCATGCCCAGCTAATTTTTTTGTATTTTTAGTAGAGACGGGGTTTCACCGTGTTAGCCAGGATGATCTCGATCTCCTGACCTCGTGATCCGCCCGCCTCGGCCTCCCAAAGTGCTGGGATTACAGGCGTGAGCCACCGTGCCCAGCCCATCAGTAATATTTCTTACATCTGCTTATTCTTACCACTATCAGCATCTCATTACCTCATACCCGCATTGTTGCCATTACTGCCCAAATAATTCTGCTTTATGTAATTTTCTTCTTTCCAATCTATTCAATATACTGCTGTCAAATAATCTTAAAAGTTGGCCTATATCATTAATTCAACTGCCCAGAAATATTTACACTGTCACCGCCTCTAGGAAAATAAGCTTAAGTTGCTTATTTGGGTACTCAAGGATATCCTTTTTTACATACCAAATTATTTCCCCAAAATTACCTTCTAATTTTCCTTCGTAAGTACTCTCTTCTAATGAGACCATTCCTAAATAAAAAAATCTGATAGTGTTTACCTTTGAATCATGCCTTTTTCTCAGCATATCCAAATTCTACCAATCTTTAAAAGTTTTGCTGTATGGTTGTCACTGAATGCTGTCAATTTGTATATTGGATAAAACTTAACATTTACCAAGAAACATTCCCTGACTATACGATGATTTCTGGCTTATCACTTTTTTTTGCCATCCACTGCAGATACATCATATCCTGCTTTATCTACCCAAATGGATTTTAGGCATTTCAATAATGTCAGTAACTTAGGCTTTTTGGAAAAGTTTCTATGGATATAGTCAGTGCTCAATAAAAGCAGTTTATAAATAAATCAAGAGTAGTACCACCAACAGAACCAACTCGTAGAGTTGAAGAAGAACAAAATTTGTTGGGAGAAGACCTTATAAATCATCTAGCCTAATCACTTTGTTGTATAATTGGGTAAACTGAGGCCCACATATAGAAAAAGACAGGCATAAGGTCCAACATTTGTTTGATAGCAGAGCCAAGACTAGACTGTGGTTTGTTATTCCCACCTGTCGGAAATCCTACCCTCAACCTAGAACATGTTGCCTAAATCTCAGTGCTCCCTTTAGGATGGTATCATCTTAGAAATGAACTAAATTTCCCCAGTTTGTTCACAGGTGGGCATATGGTTATAGAAAAGGGGCAGCCCGTCCCTTGTCCTGAAGTCTGGAGAAGAGGTTCAGGGGAGTGGGTATATAACCTAGTCTATTGCAGTAGTAGTTATGCAAGACTGAAGCTTGCTCTACAATGACTAGAGCAGGTGTCATCTAGAATACCTCAAAGGCCAAACAACTTTCGCCCAACAGTTTTGATAAATTCTGAATCTGGAGAGTATATGAATCCTGAGCACTATTTCCCATAGATATTATTGCTCCTGCCTTTAAATTGTTAAATGTTGAATTATAGATGGCCAAGAAGATTCAGGAGCAAAGGGCCAATCATATGCTTGAGTAATCCTCTCATACCTCTGTGTGGTCTGAGAGCAAAGTGGAGACATTGCAGACAAAGGCACTCTCAGATCCATATCACATCTTTAAATTCAGATACCTCTGGGGAGGTACTCTTCCCTGGAGAGAAAACTAGGCTCAGTGCTTCTCAGAGTATCTTCTGAGTAGGAGAGGAAATAAGTGGTATTTACTATAATGCTCCACATGAAGGGATGGCAGGACATATTATTTAGAGGGGTAACTATATGAGCCACTGTCTCTTATAATTATTGTTCCTATCCATTACGATGATATTTTAACACTGAATCTGCTGTCAACGAACAGTGAGACCTTTGGCATATATCTTAAGCTCTTTGAATATTGGCTTTACTATTTCAAAAACAAAAACAAAAGGCTTGGGAAACATTAATAATATGTCTCCTTCTCAAACTAAAATTGTCTGCTTTTAATACCTACCATTTGCACAGCACCATAGAGTGTATGAGTTTATAAAAGCCTTTCACAGTATCTCAGGCCATTCTTACTATTTGTGAGCAGGTAGCACAGGTATCATTAGACCCATTTTACAGATAAAAACATAGAGAAGTGAAGATCATAAACCAATTGATAGCGTCTTAATCCATTTGTGTTTCCATATGGGAATACTTGAAGCCAGGTAATTTATATAGAAAAGAGGTGTATTTGGCCCACGGTTCTGCAGGCTGTACAAGAAACATGGCACCAGCATTTCCTTCTTGAGAGGGCCTCAGGAAGCTTCCACTCATGGCAGAAGGTGAAGGAGAGCCAGCATTAGATAGCAAGAGTGGAAAGAAGAGAGAGAGGTGGGAGGGAGGTGCCAAGCTCTTTTTAGCAATCAGTTCTCTAAGGAACTAATAGAGCAAGAACTCATTCATTACTTCAAAACTGGCATCAAGCCGTTCATGAGGGAGGCACCCCCAGGACTCAAGCCCCTCCCAATAGGCTCCACCTCCAACACTGGGCATCAAATTTTGACATGAGATCTGGAGGAGACAAATATCCAAATTATATCAGGTAGTAATCTTCTAGATCAGGAATCAGCAAACTACAGCCCAAAGGCCAAATCTGACTGAGCACCTATTTTTGTAAATAAAATTTTATTGGAACATAGACAGACTTGTTAGTTCATGTATTGTCTTTGGTTGCTTTGATACACACACCAGTAGAGTCGAGCAGGTGCAACAAAAACTGTATGACCTGCAAAGTAAAAAATATTTTCTCTTTGACACCTTCCAGAAAAAAGAAATCTGTCAACCTCTGTTCTAGCACATAGGTTTGTGATTTTTCACTATAACACCTAGCTCCTAGCTCTGCAAGACCACTCTGATTTTTTTCTTGTCATCATTGTATTCAGATCTTTACCCCTGTTCTGTGGCCTCTACCTTCCAAGTCCTATTTGGTTAGTCATTTGCAGAATGGAGTGCAACAATTAAATTCATCAGATCCAGAAATCAGCATATACATTATATGTTTCTATTTTAAATGCAGTAGTGGAAAAATTAAAAAAAAAAAAAACCTTTCATCACACACCCGCATAAGAAAAGAGACATGCTGCGACACAAATATACTGATGTCATTATTATTATTGGGTTGTTGAGCACTAGCAGTGGTAAAACACATAAAGCCACAATCACTAGCCTGAAGCCTTTCAGCTGAAGCAAAGCACTCAGCTTAAAAACAGAAGCCAGGACTAGAAAAACCGGTGAAATCTCTGAGGTGTGATTGAGCTCTCAGATGTAAGCATTGAATAAGGATGTTCACTCTGTATCACAAATCTCAGAGTCGCAGAAATATTCAGTGGCTGAGTATTATGGGGTTTTCTGATTCAGTGCACACACATGTGTGTGATATTTCAATTGTTACAACTCCATTGCTTTTGTAACTGTTTTTAATTACTCTTGAGACCATTTCTCAGTATGAGCTGAGCATATGGGCACTTTGCATTTTTTAAATCCTACTTTTGGAGTTATCCATGAGCTGAAAAACCCCAGCATTTTTTTTTTCAAGTGTAATCAAGGTATTTCAGAATCCTTCACACCAGCAGCAGGAAGGAAGCAGCTTACTGGGTCTTCATTGGTCACTACCATGAGAGCTCTCCCTTGGAGAACTCCGCACACAATGACGTGTTTCTGGGTACTGGAAGCTATTCAGTCATTTATTTGACAGAGATTAATTAAAGAAATACTGTCAACACAACTCTGGATGAGGAGAATAAAATGAATCAAAGAGGATCCTTGCTTTCATAATATCTTGGCATTATAAGGTAGTCATTGAATTATTCATTCATTTTCCAGTTGTTTATTGAGGACCTACTACATGTTGAGCACTATGCCAGACACTTCAAATAGAATGGGATACACACACACACACACACACACACACATACACACACATACACACACATACACATGTATACACATTTATTTCTGCACTTCTTGAGCTTAAATAACTTTGGAATGTATGCAAGACTTGACAAAGCATATAAGCAACAAAGGATTCATACTGAGAACATATAAATGATTCCTATAACTGAATTTTTTTTAAAAAACAGAAATCTCAATAGAAAAATGGGCAAAATATGTTAATAGACTCTTTACAAAAGAGGATATTCAACTTGTCAGCCACCAGAGAATTGCAAATTAAAACTACAATGTGATACCACTAAATGCCCACTTTAGAATGGCTAAAATTAAGAATTCAGAAAATACTAAGTGTGGTTAAGAGTGTGGCACAACTGAAACTCTTTTTACTGCCAATAGGAGTGTTGATTGGTAAAACCACTTTAGGAAACTGTTTTCCATTACCAACTAAATTAGAACATACCCATGACCTTGTATTTTCTATCCTAGCAAATACATTCCTGTTCACCAAAACGCACAAAGTAGAATGCTGATAGCAGCACTATTTGTAATAGCTCCAAATTGGAAACTATCCAAATACCCATCAACAGTGGAATGGAATAAATTACGGAATTTTCACCCAATGGAATATTATATAGCAAAGACTAAATTATTAACAACTCTATGTAACAATATAGGTGAATCATATGACCATAAGCTTGAATCAGAAAGACAATAAGCGGAAAAGGATAATGACTGTGTGATTCCATTTATGCAGGGTAAAAACTGATTGGTAACTTTGGAAATCAAGATGATGGTTCATTTCGATGTGGGCCTAAAGAAGTTGCAAACAGACGGAGGCATAAGGGGCATCCTAGGTCCTGCTAGAACTCTCTTAGTCCATTTGTGTGCTGGTTACCTGGGCGTATTCACCTTTTGAAAACCTATTGAGCTGTACGCATATGATTTGTTTTATTAAAAGTGCATATGAGGCATTCCACAATTGAGAGTTAAAATAAACTCCAAAGTGAGTTCATGGGAGGGGACTATCCCTTCCCTACAGGAAACGGTCTCCAGTGGTAACACTGGTACTAAGCTGTAAAGAATGGAAATGGTTTTAATCCACAGAAAGGGGATAAGGCATTCCATGAGGAGCAAAATGTTCTTTGCAGAAGAGTGGACCTAAGAAAATATGGAGCAATTTGTGAAACATGAGATCTGCGTAAGAAGAATTAATCAAGCTAGAAAGGTAAGTGCTAGCCAGAATGTGAACGGCCTTGAGAGAGGCCCTCGGCTTTTGTGAAATAGGCATTTGGGAGATATTCAGGGGTTCTAAGCAGGGCAGAGAGGATCAGAGCTGTATTCAGGGAAGATTAACTTGGTAGTTGTATTGCAGAGTGAATTAGAAAGTGGAGAAACAGGGGAAAGGGAGACCCATTTGGATGTAATTGCAATTGTCTGAGTGGTATGTAATTAGGCCTAAATTAGGGTGGTAGCATGAGTGGAAAAGAGGAGATGTATGGAAGAGGCATTAGAGGAGACAAAGCAACTTATTGCATTTTTGTTGTTGTTGTTGAGGGAGATGGAAGAGCCCAAGGAAGCCAATCTGGGCGATTGGAAGATAAATCATGCCATTAACTGAAATAGATAAATTAGGATCTCTTCCTTGAGAGCAAGGGCTGAGCACTGATGAGTTCTTGTTTCTCATATACCAGAGCTGCCCCTGAACATAACAGCTCAGTGCAGCTCAATGTGGGGACTTAGGCCTCTCAGGAAAAATGACATGGTACTTTCCCAGCCACGCATATATAAAATAGATTCTGATTTTCTTATAGGATGGAAGCTGCCCAGCTAAAATGTACGTTTTCCAACCTACTTTGTAGATGACAGTGGCAATATGAGTGGGTTGTAACGAAAGGTAAATTGTGTAACTTTAAGCCTGTACCCTTAAAGGGAGATGGAATGTTCTCTTCTTCCTCTCATCCTGCTGGCTGAAATGCAGGTGTGATGGCAACAACTAATGCAGCCCTCAAGGACCATGAGTGGAAGCGGCAGGACAAAAGCAAGACAGAGGCAGTCTGGGTCCTTGATGATTGTAGAACAATTCACTAGCCCAGATAGTCTCTTTGGATCTTTATGTGGCAGAGAAATAATATCTTGTTTATGTCACTGATAGTTTGCATCTCTCTCTGTTACTGTAACTAAATTGATATCTTAAATAATTCAGATCCCAAGCTTGTAGTTTTGATCCCTGAGATATTTTTCCTTATATTAAACTATCATTTTCTGAGCAACTATTAGATACTTGATACTCTACGAGGTGCCAGTGTTAAACAAATCATTAATGCTGAGCCTACTCCCCTAACACCGATGACCATTCCTGAAAATGTGTGGCAATATCTCAAACATGGCTTAACCATAACAAAAACTGCCATTTATGGGACACGTTCAAAATGTGAGCACTGAGTTTATATAACCAGCCTAAGACCATTATAAACTAGGTCCCATTTTTAGCCTCATTCTACAGATGAGAAAACTGAGCCACCAAAATGTTACAAAACATCCCTCAAGGTGATACTGCTAATGGTCAGAATTTTCTCTCTCCAGCATCCACTCTTAATGACCTGACAGTACAAATTGCCTCACTGAAACAGCATGAAGATAAATCAGTTTGAATTTATCTCCACCACTGGCAAAAAGAGTCTGAAGCCAAGTCATAGAAAAGATCAAAGATTCCTAGTTCATAGATGCAGGCTTTTGCTCTGACTTCTCATAATGAAAACTGATGGTTCTGAAACCTCTCTCTCTTGCAGCACTAGACACAGAACATGGTTCTTTGCTTTACTGTTAGGGAGGACAAGCTGAGTGAAGCAAGGAGAAAAGGATGGAGAGAAAAGGGAAAGAAGAATCTGAGTGAGAACATCTTCACTTGAAAATCAAAGTTATTTTTTCCTGGGGTTAGCAAACTCATTTAGAAACAACATGAAAAGCAGGACTTTAAGATACTCCTGAAAATATTGAATGTTGTCAGGATAAGAGTATAGCCCATGAAAAAGACAAACTTGAAATCATTTTTATGCAAAAATGCTGAAGGGTTTGCTCAAAAGAACTGTAATCATCATAAATCTTCCCAATTTCTAGTCATTGTCTTCAGTCATCCTATGTGCCTGATGAAAGAAAAGAAAGAAGTTAAACAGCTGATATTTTTGGTCATGATCATAGGTCAAGGAGCCTACTGTGGCTGAGATTAAAGAGAATTTTGATCATGTGATTGTGCAAGAAAGGTTCTGTGTGGCTTCTTTGAAATTTGGCCAACACTGAAGTAAAAGTGTTGTTGCATTTGACATGTCCACCTAACCACAGATGGAGGAATGGAAGGCTGAGGGACTAGGAGCAGGACAAGTCCACTGCAGTCTGTGAAGGCAGGGATGACGTTTGTTGCAAACAATCCATAGGAAAAGGCAGAGCTGAGAAAGGGGGTCTCCCAGAAGACCAGAAAAGACAATTCAAAGAAGATAAAAGTGCAAAACACTTCATGTTTACAATTGGCTTACTGCAGGAGCATGTGGAAGAAGCTAAAGCAGGTATACCATAAGAAACCTCCTTGGGTCTTTTGTATCCCCCAATCCTCCTACCCCAAAAAGCCCTCAAATGAGGCTAAAATCTCCTCCAAAATCCCCTGGCAGGTAAGCTCTACCTGGAGAAAACCTTCTGAGCCAGGGGGAAGAGTCCCTTCACTTTGTTTGTCATCAGAGTATACTAAAAATGTATACTCTGAAGTATTTTTTAGTATAATTTGAAGCATTTTATTCAACTTCACAGAAATTAGAAATAATTCCCAGGTTATTAAATAAAGTGCTGGTCCTCATTTTTCCTGTAAAATAATGAAGCAGATTTGGGCATTCTGCCCATTGGCTAGGAATATTATTCCAAGTTCTTATTGTATCCATGGAAAATCAAATTCAAATTACAGCATGTTTTCTTCTAACATAATTTGCCATAAATGTCTGTGTATCTGTATCTAAATAATATCTGCAATCTAATCTAAGAAAAAATATACAAATCAATAGGACATGTAATTGCAAACGGCTTATTATTTTATATGTTCTTCCTGGATCCTTGAGAAATGACCAGAGAGGATGGGATGGAGCCAAACCTCGCAAATGTAAGTAGAAACAGTGCACTAAAACCTTCCCATCCCTCTGCACAGCAATTTACAACCCTAGCAGCCAAAGAAGATTGTCTATATACACAAATGATATGACACACATCACCCAGGCAAATCACCACCCGCACAATTTGGAAAACAGGATAGGGTTAAGTGTTATGAGAGCCGGAATATGAGCAGCATTCAATTACTGTAAAAATAATGCTGCCTCCTATTTATATAGTGCCTTGATCCTGCTGAGCTCATGGTACAGCCATATCTTATTGTGAATTCTATTAATATGTTAGGTTCAAAGTCATCTTTCAAGCACAGATCATTACTGGTGTTCTTTCTCACACAGCCCCTGTATGGGGTTACCTAAAATTAATCTCATTTCAGCAGTAGAGACTCTGGGTATGAAATGTGACAGTCATGCAATGCCACTATCACCAGAGGAATAAAGACTAGATTCTAGTTTTGCATTATATCATAATCCTGCAGTTCTCACACTGCATGCCTAGGATGAATGACTGATGTCCCCCCAAAAACCTCCATAGCTCTGACTCAAGGGTGTTAATAATTGTACCTGTCACCAGAAAACCTATCTCACCTATTCACCAGGTGAGGAACCAAAAGGATAGAAAGGTCACATGGTCTTTACACACTAGTTGGGCATGGTTCTGGGCCTTTCTGAGCCACAGTTTATTCCTTTTTAAAGAGAGCACAGAAATTCCTATTCACAAGGTCACAGGATGATGATGGTTAGGTGACTCCACACATACTGTAATAACAAAATGAAAGAGAGACTTTGAAGAACTATGAGAGATACCTGAACTTCTTCTTGCTGTTTAGAAAGAGAGAGATTTAACTAAGGAAATGTAAGTAAATGGGAGGTCTTCTATCATTACCGCAATTCAAATTTTTCAAGTTTTCAAGGTGTCTTAGGCCATCTGTGTTGCTATGAAAGAACACCTGAGGCCGGGCGCAGTGGCTCACACCTGTAATCCTAGCACTTTGGGAAGCCAAGGCAAGTGGATCATGAGGTCAGGAGTTCAAGACCAGCCTGGCCAACATAGTGAAACCCCATCTCTACTAAAAATACACAAAAGTAGCCAGGCATGGGGGCTGGTGCCTATAATCCCAGCTACTTGGGAGGCTGAGGCAGGAGAATCGCTTGAACCCGGGAGGTGGAGGTTGCAGTGGGCTGAGATCACGCCACTGCACTGCAGCTCAGATGACAGTGTGAGACTCTATCTTAAAAAAAAAAAAAAAGATTACCTGAAGCTGGATAACTTAAAAAGTAAAGAGGTTCATTTGGCTCATAGTTCTGCTGCTGTACAAGAAGCATGGCGCCACAGTCTGCTTCTGGTGAGGTCCTCAGGCAGCTTCTACTCATGGTGGAAGGTGAAGTGAGCAGACATGTGCAGAGTGGGACAAGAAGCAAGATAGAGAGCTGGAGATGGCAGACTCTTTATATCAACTAGAGGAAGAACTTACTCACCTCTCAGGGGATTAATCTATTCATAAGGGATTCACTCCCATAACCCAAACACCTTCCATTGAGCCCCACCTCCAACACTGAGGATCACATTTCAATATAGGATTTGTAGGGGTCAAACAAACCATGCATAACACAAGAGGAATTCTTCAGATTTATACTATTTTCCATTATTAGTTTGTCCTCTCCATCAGAAAGCACATTTTCTAATTAAAATCAAACAAACAAACAAAAAACCTCCAGACCACAAGTAACCTGAAATTTGGGATCATGGGTCCTCTTTTTTCTCACAGTCTCAGCCAAAGTCCAGCACCAAATGTACTGTCTGCTCAGTGTAATTCTATTGCTTGTCCTCTTAATGCAAAATGCTCTCTCATGCTTCTGAAAGTTGATATACGTTGTTCCTCCTTCATGAAATGTGTCCTCAGGTCCATATTTACTAGAACAACTCAAACTAGTCCTTCCTGACCTAGAATTGGTGGGGCTCAAGACTGGGAGCTGCAGACACAGGTGAAGTTACCATCTACTCTCAAGCTCTTTCTTAATGTACCTGGTGAACAAGCCCCTTTTGTGTCATCTTCGCCAGGTACATTAAGAAAGACTGGAGGCCAGAAAGGAAACTGAAGGAAACATCCCAAAATTGTACTGACCTGGAGAAGAAGGGGAGGGGATAGGCTGCTGCTGCTGGATAAACATAAAGCCTCATTCATAGCCCTGCTCAGACTTTTCAATCATATGGACCAAAACACATGAGCCAAAGGGAAATGAGCAACAGCACTGTCACCACCAGAGTACAGGTACAGAGCCATTGTTACTGGGGAAAAGATGAAGAGAAAAAGCACATGCCTCTGCGGGAAGAATATTGAACTGTTCCCAGCCCAGAAACTTATAGCAATACAGAGGTTTCCTACCACTGGGGTAGGGAGAGGAAACTCTCTCCCAGATAAGACCTATTAAACATACAAGACCAAGTTTCCTACCTGGCATAGAGAAAATAGGGTAAATGCTAAGAAATTGTACCTCTAAAGTTCAGGCACATAGAGCTTATCTGGATAGGGAAAGAATAGATCCAAATAAATGCCCTTCAACTGATTATGTTAGCCTAGCAAGCCAAGGCGATAAGCAAAAACAGTATATTAGTTAGAGAAGGGTAAAGGGGATCTCCCTGCTCTGTGGTACAGGCCTACAGTTGTGGCTAAAAGCTGAGAGCAGAAGACAGGCACAGAGAAAAATCTTCTGGCACCTCAGCTTCCACTATGAGAAAAAAGCATCAGGAGAAGAATTTGAAGCCTGTGGTGTGCTGACAGTAATTCTAACAAAGAAAAACCAAACCTTGCTCAACTCCTGACCAAGTTGACTATGTACCCCACTTCACCTGCCTGTGAAGGGGCATGCCCACTTACAGGTGAAAATACTGCTCACTTCAGTCTCTGCTATTCTATATGAGATGTCTGTCACTCAATGAAATAGTATGGAATACCCGAATAGTTATGCAGTGGGGGTGGGGCAAAGGGGAACTACTTCAAAGAGACAAAACAATCAATACAATCAGACTTACAAATTATACAGGTGTTGGAACTATCAGGCAGGGTCCTAAAATAGCTATAATTAGTATGTTAAAGGATCTAGTGTAAAACATGCACAATATGCACAAACAGATGGAAAATTTCAGCAGAGAGTTGGAAACTATAAAAAGTCAAGTGGAAACGCTAAAAATAATAACACTTAAAAAAACAACTATCATGTTAGAGATAAATTACTTGAGTGAGTTCATCAGTAGACTAAAGTCAACCAAGAAAAGAGTCAATAAACTTGAGGATAAGTCAATAGAAATTATGCAATCAAAAATACAAAGAGGAAAATATATAAGAGCATCTAAGAGCTGTATGAAAATACCAATTCGCCTAAAATATTTGCAATTGTATTCCCAGAAATTGAAAAAAAATGGGGATTAATAAATATATGTAAAGACCAATAACTTCCCCAAAATAATAAAAAATATAAAACCACAGATCCAAGAAATGCAGAAAATCTCCAAGCAGGAAAAATTAATATCAAACAAATGAAAACCAAGACATGGTGTTTATTTTGCATATAATGCCAACTGCCACAAATCCAAAATAAAGAGAAAAACTAAAAGGAAGCCAGTGGGGGAACAAAACACACTACATACAGAAGAACAAACATAAGATTATAGCAAATTTCTCAGTAGAAACAATGTGAGTTAGAAGAAAAATGTAGTGACATCTTTAAATTTCTAGAAAAGAAAAGAAGAAACTGCCAACCTACATTTTTATAGCTAGCAAAATACGTTTAAAAACTTAAGATGAAATCAGCACATTTTCAGAAAACAGACAAAAACATGAAAAGACTACATTGCTAGCAGATCTGTGCTACAGAAAATATTAAAGAAACTTTTTACTCAGAAAACATATAATTCCAGACAGAAACTTGAATCTGCACTAAAATAAAATGAAGTCTGGGAATGCTCAAAATAAAGGTAAATATAAAAAGACAATTTTCTTATTTGTAATGGCTCTAAAAGATAATTGACTATGGTCCGACAATGATAGACTGGATTAAGAAAATGTGGCATATATACACCATGCAATACTATGCAGCCATAAAAAATGATGAGTTCATGTCCTTTGTAGGGACATGGATGAAGCTGGAAACCATCATTCTCAGCAAACTATTGCAAGGACAAAAAACCAAACACTGCATGTTCTCACTCGTAGGTGGGAAATGAACATGAGAACACATGGACACAGGAAGGGGAACATCACACACCGGGGTCTGTTGTGGGGTGGGGGGAGCGGGGAGGGATAGCATTAGGAGATATACCTAATGCTAAATGACGAGTTACTGGGTGCAGCACACCAGCATGGCACATGTATACATATATAAAAAACCTGCACGTTGTGCACATGTACCCTAAAACTCAAAGTATAATAATAATAAAATTTTAAAAAATGGTAATTGACTATGTAAAGGAAAAGCAATAACTATTTATGTTTGGGTCTACAACATACGTAAAAATATAATGTATGATAGAAATACCAGAAAAAGCAGTTAGGGAAGAATTGGAGATATATTATTGCAAGGTTCTTCCACCTTACTTAAGATGATACAATACTATTTGAAGATAACTGAATAATTATTTGTGATAATTGAGTAATATATATTGTAAATTCTATTAAAAATATTTAAATAAAATTAGGAAAGAGATATGGATAATAGAACAATGATAGAGATAAAATGGAATCATAAAAATTCAAATGGTCCTTATTTTTCATTTTTCTGATATGCACACATTTTACTTATCATGGTTTAAACCCTAAATTTCAGTGTCAACGATTTTGTTGACCTCTGCAAAACATATCATATTTCAGTATTGTATAATAACTTCAAATAACCGCATATAGACTTTGCTGCAAGCTCTTTGGTTCACAAATAACTATGTAAAAAAAAAAACAGATATGCATCATTATCAGTGACCAATCATATCACTCTTTCAAAATCTATCAAGGATTGGTCCCTGCACTCTGTTCTTCAGTTCTTGCACAGACAGTATAGCAAATAGTTTTGTTGCTGTTTGGTCACTCAGTGATAACCTTACATGTTACAAACAAGGTAATTGAAAGACAGAATTGGAGACAAAGATGAAAATGCAGGCAAGAAACAAAAAGTGATGATGCTGTAAGTGAAATTCAACTTGAACATAAGGGATCCTATGGAAAAAAGTAGCTGACCATGACCTGTACACTGCCATTGTCCAAGAGACTCTAGACATGCAGCCAGAAGACCTGAGTGAAAACAAATATACTGACAATAATGAGTAAAGGGGCTTGTGAGAAAAAAAGAGAAAGTAAAGGTTTTGAAAAAACTTCAAATTAAAGAAACTCTCAAAAATATTTCATGACATTGAAAACACAAAAGACCAAATGTCAAAAACAAATCCAAACTTATAAAAGAGTATAACAATTTTCCAAAACATAGAAAAGAGGCTTACTCCATATTGTAAATTTTACTATGAGAAGAATGCAACACTTTCCAAACTACTATGTTACAAAAACTAACAAAGTAAGCCCCACAATTCTCAATGTTTTGAATTACAGTAGACTAAATGTTTTTAATTACAGTATATTAAAAAATTAGTGTTTTTAGTTTTAATTTTTCTACACATTATAACAGTAAGAAAGATTTAGATGTTTTGGGCAAAAAAATTAAAGGTCATGAAACCATTGTAGATGATTCTATTGATTTTTAAGATCACTTTGTATGGTTTCAGCTTCCATAGTTATTTGTATAGTACTACTCTACCGTGCCAAACAGGGAACACTTACAATCTAACCTGTCTCAAAGGAGGCTGAAAAGTAGGCAAAAGGATGAAAAAAAAAAAGATGGAAATTTAAAAAAAATAGCCAGGTGATAGATTTTAAACCAACTATATCAATTGTTTCACTAAATATAAGAATTCTAAACATCTCAATCAAAAGACAGATATCAATTAAAAACAGATAGCAAGTCATTTTGCATTAAAAATCAAGGCCCAATTATATTATTGTTTCTTAAAAATATACACAGGGTTAGGTAAGAGGATGGGAAAATATATGTAATGAAAACGCTAATCCAAAGGAAGCTGGAGTGACTATACAATATTAAAGTAGATTTCAGAACAACAAATATGACCAAGGGCGAAATGTCGCATTATATACTCTTCAAGAAGTTCTTTCACCAAAGAAGACAAAACAATCATAGACTCATATGGACCTACACCAGGGCTTCAAAATAAATGAAGCAAAACCTAATAGTTTGTGAATTCAAGAATCCTGCCTTAGGAATACATAGAACAAGTAAAAAAATATTACTATGTATAGAAGAACCTACATAACAGTATCACTCAACGTGAATGAGTTAACACTTCTAGAACATTCCATCAAACATTGTTTTCCAGAAAGTATCAAGTATACACATTGTTTTTAAGTGTACCTAAAGTATGCATAAGGATATATTTTGTGCCATAGATTAAGCTTCAAAAAATTCAAAATAATTTAAATCATAAACTATGCCATCTGGCTATAAAGTATACAATTTTCAATAACAGAAAAATTTGGATATTATACACAAACTTCTAAATAACCTACAATTAGAAGTTACATAGGATATTAGAAAATATTTTGAATCCAATTAAAATGAAAATAAAATGTATTAAAATTTTAAGGATGCAGCTAAAGCAGTGCTAAAGAAAAAGAATTACAGGATTAAGGATTATGTTAGAAAAGAGGAGAGGACTGAAATCTTCGATCTAAACTTTCACTTTATGAAATTAGCAAAAAGAAAAAAAATTATACCTATAGTAAGCAGGGAGAAAAAAATAACATCATAAATAAGTAAAATTCAAAAAGAGAAAAAGAGTTTAAAAAGGCCAATTAAAACAAAAGGTAGTGTTTTGAAAAGATCAATAAAGTTGGTAATCATATAGCCAGGTGGTCAACCAACTGCATTCCATGGGCAAAATCTACCTCACTGTTTGTTTTGTAAATAAAGTTTTATTGGGACACAGCTACACCCATTTATTTACATATTATCTATGGTTGTTTTCCACTACAACAAGAGAGTTGAGTAGTTGAAACAGAGACCAATGACCTGCATACACAAAAAATATTGACCATATAGTCCATAACACAAAAGGTATTGCCAAATTCTGTCCTGCTCTCATTCAAATGATAAAGAAAAAAAAAGAGAAAATAAACATATTTTTTATATCAGGAATATTGAAATCAAGGATTTCACTACAGATTCTATAGATATTACATGATAATAAAATATAAAGTTTTAAAAAACCTTTATGTCAAATTAGGTGAAATAAATAATTGTATTGAATGACACAAACTGCCAAAGCTCTTTCCAAAAGAAAGTGATAACCTGAATAGTCATAGATCTAAGAAATACATTGAAATTTTAGCTAAAATTCTTCCCACAAAAAAATATTCAGACCCAGATGCTTTCCCTGGGGAATTCTACTAAACATTTAAGGAAGAAACACCACCATTTCTGTATGAACTTTTCTAGAAAATAGGAAATGAAGAAAAACTTCCCAACGTGTTTTATAATGCAAGAATTACCCTGAAATGAAAATAAAGATATTATAAGAAATCTACAGAGCAATATCCCTCATAATCATAGGAACAAAAATGCTCAAAAAATTAGGATATGAATCTAGCAAGATATAAAAAGATAGCACATCATAACCAAGGGAGTTTAACCCCAGAATAGAAGTTTAGTTCAACATAGAAAATCAATCAATGTAATTTACTATATTAATAGACTAAAGAAGAAAACCATTACAATAATTTCATTAAATGCAAAAAAAGCCTTTAACAAAATTTGACATTCATTCATGATAAATACTCTCAGCAAACTCAAGTGGAAGGGGACTTCCTCAGGGTGACAATCTTCATCTACGAAAACCCTACAGCAAATGGCACACTTAATAATGAAAGTCTGACTGTTTTCCCTCTAGACTAAGAAAATGGTAAATACTTTTGTTGTCAAAATACTTTTGTTATATTGTATGTCTTATACTGGATGTCTTATCCACTGCAATAAAGGTGTAGTTCAAGGCGGGGGGGAATATATACAGATTAAAAAGGAAAAAAAATAAAGCTATCTATAAGTACAGAGCAATAATTTTCTATGTAGAAATTCCTGTATAAATGACAAATAAAAATGCGAAGACTAATAAGTGAATTGAGGAAGGTCACGGGATAAAAGGTCAACAATAAAAATCAATTTTATTTCTATATACTAGCAATGAGCAATTAGAAATTAATTTTTAAAGTATCTTTATAATAGCATTAAAGCATGAAATACTTGAGCATAAATCAAACAAAATGTCTATATAATCATTATGTTGAAAACCATAAAACCCAGAGAAGAAGAATCAAAGAAAGTCCAAGTAAATAAAAAGATATAATGTGTTCATGAGTTGGAAGACTCAATATTATGAAAAGTTCAATTATTTCAAAACTGATCTATAGATTCAAATAATTCCAATAAAAACTTTAACATGATATTTTGTTGAAATGTGTAAGTTAATTTAACAATTTACATTAAAATACAAAGGAAACATAATAGCCAAAAACAATTATAAAGATAAAAACAGAACTGGAGTGCTCACACACTTGATTTTCAGATATATTGTATAGCTTCAGTAATCAAGACAGTGTAGTGCGAGTTAAAGAATAGACATATAGATCAGTGAAACAGGGGAGGGAGTACAGAAAATAAACCCAAGCAAATCTAGCCAACTGATTTTTGGCAAAGATACTAAGGCAAATCAAGGGAGAAAGAATAGCATTTTCAAGAAATGGTGCTGGAACAGGCATCTATGGGCAAAAGGAAGGAAGGAAAGGAGGAAGGAAAAGGAAGGGGAAGGGGAAAAGGAAGGGAGGAAGGGAGAAAGGGAGGAAGGGAGAAAGGGAGGAAGGGAGGGAGGGAAAAAGAAAACCCAAACTGAAACTATAATTAATGTTTCTATTAGAACACATTGGAGGAATTCTTTGTAACCACGGATTTTAGAAAGATTTCTTAGATATGGCTCCCAAAGAATGAGCCATAATAGAAAACATTGATAAGCTGGACTTCATAAAAACTATACACATCTGTTCTTCAAAAGACACTATTAAGAAAATGAAAAGACACCAGTCAGCCTGAGAGAAAATTCTCATTTGCAAAACACATATTTGATAACAGACTTGTATCCAGAATATAAAAAGAACTCCTAAAACCCAATCATAAGAAAGCACAACCACCTTATTTTAAAAAGTGAGCTGAAGATTTGAAGAAAACCATCACTAAAAATGATATATGGATGAGATGGCAAATAAGTACATGAAAAGATTCTTGACATATTATTTATTGGGAAAATGCAAATTAAACCCCAAATGATATACTGCTGCACACTCATTAGGATTTTTAAGTGCAGTGAAAAGCCACTGGAGCATCTAAAGCAGGGAGGTTACAAGAGCTTTATCAGCATTTGTTGAAAAGATCACAGTGATTGTTGTGCAGAGGTGGGAGGTGACAAGGGAAGCCGGAAATCATTGAAGCAGCTGCTGTGCTTAGTCTAACGCACAGCAGCTGCTGTGCGTTAGACTAAGGTGTGGATGGGAAGAGGAGTCATCTTTCGTAGTTGAGCTAGACTTGTCAGTGGAGCACTTGCAGTGGATTGGATGTGCAGGGAGAAGGGGAAAAAAAAGAACTAGGAGTAAAAGGTGAAAGATTTATATGATATTACCTTGACTGTGGGTATCATCCGTGTTTGTATATATCCAAAGCCATCGAATTGAACATATTAAATATGTGCAATATTTTATCAATTATACCTCAATGAATCTGTTTTTAAAATAGAAACGGGTGACTTCTAGGTTTTAAGCCTCATCAGTCAGATGTTCATGGTGCTATTTACTCAGATGGAAAAACACTGGGCTGAAGAAAGCTTGGAGGAGAAAAATCAGTAATTTAAAAGGATTGTAATATTGCATCCCTCATCCTTATTTTATTTCTCTTTCTTTCTTTCTTTCTTTATTTTTTTGAGACGGAGTCTCTCTCTGTTGCCCAGGCTGGAGTGCAGTGGTGTGATTTTGGCTCATCGCAACCTCCGCCTCCCAGGTTCAAGAGATTCTCCTGCCTCAGTCTCCCTCATAGCTGGGACTACAGGCATGCGCCACCACGCATGACTAATTTTTGTATTTTTATTAGAAATGGGGTTTCACCATGTTGGCCAGACTGGTCTCAAACTCCTGACCTCACGTGATCTGCCCACCTTGGCCTCCCAAATTGCTGGGATTACAGATGTTAGCCATCGCACCCAGATGCATCCCTCATCTTTAAACACTGAAAACATCCCTACCAGCCAAATGGATGGAGTTGGAGCGCAAATATTTTAGCTCATTATATAAAAGTTTGACTTCCATCTTGTTACTCTGAATACCAGAACAAAGAGATGTTCACATTAGTTGTCATGAAATCATCAAATTGAAAAACCTACTGAGACCTACTGTGTGCTCAGTACTGGGTTGGCATCACGAAAAACACAAAAATTATAAACTTCAATTATTGTTCGTAAGTAACTTACAAACTAATTAATAGCATAAGATATTTATGAGTAGTAATCCAGAACAAAAAGTAAAGCTGATAAAAATAATTCATTTAGCACACCATCAACAATGTCCTATGGCTATGTGTGCAGATTGTCAAATATGAGGGACAGACACAGAGCTGATGTGAAAGGACAGAGTGATCCCTGTGCGCTGGAGTGGTCCTGGAAGCCCTCTTGATGGAAGGATGGCTTGATCTTAATGCAAAATAACCGAGGGAGCATTCCAGAGGGGGATACAAATCTACAACAAAACGCAGTTCTTCCTCCTGTCTCAGGGGAAAGTTAACCATTTTCTTTGAGAAACAGATATGTGAATAGAAATAACTAAAATAAGCTCTTTGGAATCAGTAAAGAGAGCCTATACAACAACTACAAAGAATTTTCCAGCCGTAGACTCTTATCATTAAAAGTACAAAAATGAATATTATCCAGTCCAGGCATTCTGTCCTGCTGGAAGCCCCTTTATGAGCAGAGATGAGAATTCACCATAGTCTTTGATTTTCTGATTTGTAAAGTCTACAAAGAATATGTAGAATGAATGACTAACATTTTAACAAACCATACCTTTCATACTGAGATATATTTTTTTTACTAAACCTTGTCCTGGATAAACAACTTTTGGCCCATAAGCCAGGGTAGACAAAGATCAAAGTTATGTTCACCATGCATCCCTTTTCATTCAAAAATATTTTGGCTTGCACTACCACTCAGCTATACAGAACTGATCATTTTAATTCCCCTAAAGCAAATGGAAAAAAAGCTTTTTTAGATTAAAAGTGCCTATTTTCAAACAATGGCCTGCTGTGCTCGTCTAGACTTAAATAGACACCCAAGTGACCACCTTCAGATAAAAGGTCATGAAGTGTCATGAAGCACCAGCTTCTCCTTGGGAGGGTGGTTGAGGTCAGTGCTCACTCTGAAGGGCTCAACAAATTTGGATAATGCTTTCCAAGGTCAAATGAGACTAAACTGAAGGATGAAACTCAACCTATTTGTGAGAAATGAAACCAGGTCTCACTGAGTTTCAGTCACCACATTGATGACACTGGTAGTGAACTGATTCTCCAGCGAGTAAGGGAACAGCTGCATGAATGAGAATATGAAATAGCAATCATCAGGAAACACCATTGTGTCTAAGACTCCTTCTCCATGGGAGAGCTCTTTCCAACTCAGATGGGACCCAGTAGTTTTTCTCCTTGCCTAAATCCAGAATGGAGTGAAGATGTCGCACTTGATTCTTCCTCAGCACAGCTGAATTTCACAAGGGAAAGATGACAGACAAAGAGATGGGGCAGAAGGGAGAGCATGGCAGGGAGAGAGAGAGCAAACCAGAGAGTGCAAACAGCTTTAAAACTATGTAAGACAAAGGAGAAGTCATTGGTTGGATGAAAAATACCAGATGGCAACCAAAACCTTGGGAAAAATGGAACAGAGGAAGGAGTCTCAACTGGGACCTTTAGAAAGTTCGATTTAGGAGCATTGTACATGGGCTATCAGTGTTCTAGGACCACTGCACACAGCTACCAGCATCCAAGCTAAAGAAATTCCAGTCCAGATCGTGTTCTGTCACCCAAGCTGGAGAGCAGTGGCACAAACATGGTTCACGGCAGCCCTGACCTCCTGGGCTCGAGCAATCCTCCCGCCTTGGCCTCCCAAGTACCTTGGGCCAGAGATGCAAGCCACCATGCCCAGCTATTTTTTTGGAGAGATGGGGGTCTTGCTATGTTGCTTGGTCTGGTCTCAAACTTCTGAGCTCAAGCCATTCTCCTGCCTTGATCTCCCAAAGTGCTGGGGTTATGGGCACGAACCATCACACCCAGCATGAAGTCAATTCTTAAAGAGGAGTAATTGGAAGGTTAGTATCAGAGTTCTACCTAGTCAATTCTAGAGTTGACCACACTTTCTCCTTCCTCAAGGCACTTGCAGGCACCTCTGCCTGGAGTGCTCACACCCTGGGTATAAATAAGGGTGATCTCTTGACATTTTTCACATCTGTTTTACAGTTTCCTCAGAGATACCTTGCCCAGCTAGCTGACCCAAGGCAGCATCCTCTGTCACTCTCTGTATCAACAGGACCAATGCCAGGAATCACCCTACATTTCAAATAGAGGGACTGATTGTAAGAAATGGTTTACAAAAGCATTAGAAATACTGAGAAGACAAAATGAGGTGGCTAAGTAACTGAGTTATTGGTAACTGTGAGAAGCAGCTGCCATCCAAAGGACTTGGAGGACAAAGGGAGGAGGCAAAGCGAGGACCACCAGAAGGAGCCCCTCCCCTACAACAGCCTGTGCTGGCAGCTGGAGGAGATGCCAGACAAATCCGTGGGCGTGACAAGTGCCAGGACCAGGCTCAGCAGGGAGCTTGCATACTGTTGATAAAATAGCAAAGGGCTCAGCCAGGAGCTTCTCTTGGATATGGAAATTAATCATCTAGAGCCAAAACTCCTTTATTTGGCCCCCACACGTCAGAAGGCAGTATTCCTTTGCCTTAATTACCCCAGAGCAAGGGACCAAGAAACTAAGAACCACCCTATAGCCCAAAACCTTCCTAGGTTATTCAAACTAGTCAGTCCTAAACTGTTCACCCTGTCCTGCTCTTTCCAGTGGAAATCTCAATAAAGGCTCTGGCTGAGACCTTCCCCTCACTTCTGCTTTCTGCCTTCAGACCACCCTGAGACTTGCCCGTGGGGCCCTGTGTAGCAAGGCATGCCCTCCTGTGTCCAAGACATGTGAGAACATTAATAAGCTTTGTTTTCCTCAGCATCTCCTGCATCTGCGCTTGTGGCCACACCTGACTGCCCATCACATAAAAAAGCACAGAACAGGTTGCAGGAATATGGGTGAAAGACACTGGAGTCTATAGCTGCTGCTGAAAGAGAGGGCAAGCAGGAGGCTCCTCCTGCCTCTAAACCCCTAGTAGAGATTCTCTCTGGCAGAGCTCCTTAGGAAGCTTTCTGGGAAAAACATCGGGAAATGTAGTTTTCCTGGTCCCACTATCCCACCCACCCCCGAAATATAACAAAGCATAGAAAGGCCCTGAGGGGGACTGACACCAAACAGGAAAATGACCAACACGTAATTATATTGCCTTTGGATGTACCATTCTCCGAAATTACTCATTTATTTGTGTGCTTACCTGTTGCCTGCTTCCTTCCTGTAGAATGAAAGAATATGAGATCAAGACGTTGATTATCTCATTTAGTCTATTCCCAGTGGCTCATACACGGCTCCAAGTTAGTTGGTTCTCAATAGTACTTGTTCAATAAATAAATGAAGGAAAAAATAGTAAATATTTGTAGTCTATTCAATAAATAGATGTGTTTAAGTTATTCTACCTGAAAAGTTTTCATTTCTCCATATTAGTATAGCTATTTCTAAGATTTTCTTATTTACAAATTTATAATAGAAGGATGGAAGGAGAGAAGGAAGGAAGGAGAAAAGAAAAAAAAAGAACAAATGAACAAAAGAAAGAAAAAGAAGAGAGAGAATAAAACAAAGAGGGAGAGGGAGGGAGGGAGGAAGGAGGGAGGGAGGGGGGAGGGAGGGAGGAGGGAGGGAGGGAGGGAGGGAGGGAGAGACTGCAGCCATTGTCGTAAATAATTATTACTATTCAGACCAGGTGCAAGTGAACTGATAAATATGTTAAGATTTTGGCATCCAAGGAGAGCAGACCAGTTTAACCATCTCTAATAGAGAAGGCTTTTCTGAAATTTTCCTGATCGGTACCCCTCCCAACAGGTGTCTTCTCCTACAAGTTAAGGTACTCCCCCCATCTCTCCAGGCGGATCTCCTAAGAC
Source organism: Gorilla gorilla gorilla (assembly GCF_029281585.2). Lineage (NCBI taxonomy): Eukaryota > Metazoa > Chordata > Mammalia > Primates > Hominidae > Gorilla > Gorilla gorilla. The sequence goes on from NC_073240.2 coordinate 88,631,032, forward strand.
ACCAAACTTTGCAGACTCTCTGAGAGTTCTAGCCTTGTCCCAATACCTAGCCTTGTACATGATGATCTTTCTGTTTGAAACACCCCACCTCCCTTCTCCATGAGACAAAGCAAGAATACTTCTTATTGACCTGCTGAGCCCATCCTCGAAGCATGGAAATAATGGCAAATTTTGAGTTTCTTCAAGGGAAATTCCAGGCACCTAGCCATCCCTGATAATTAAATGAGCAGCTTCATAAGGAAGAAGGTAATAGTAGCTTAAAACAATAGCCAAGGAAGTTAGAGTCCTGAGATATTCTTTATAGAAACTAAAGGTACTATATATATAATATATATAGTATATATACATATATAATATATAGTATATGTATATATATAATATATAGTATATGTATATATATAATATATAGTATATGTATATATATAATATATAGAGTATATGTGTGTATATATATATGTTTGTGTGTGTGTGTATATATATATATATATTTTTTTTTTTTTTTTTGAGACAGAATCTCGCTCTGTCACCAGGCTGGAGTGCAGTGGCTCGATCTCAGCTCACTGCAACCTCTGACTCCCTGGTTCAAGCAATTCTCCTGCCTCAGCCTCCCGAGTAGCTGGGATTACAGGTACATGCCACCACGCCCAGCTAATTTTTGTACTTCAGTAGAGACGGGGTTCACCATGTTGGCCAGGATGGTCTCAATCTCCTGACCTCACAATCTGCCCACCTCAGCCTCCCAAAGTGCTGGGATTACAGGCATGATCTACTGCACGTGGTCTAAAGATACCATATTAACATATGTCCTTGAGTTGTTTTTCAGAAACCCAGACCCTCACAAAATGGAACTACTGGCATGTAGACCTCAGATAAGGGGAAACTGAGACTAACATCAACTACCATTTTTTATTTTGAAGTTCTTCCTGAGGAGCCTGAAGGAAGTCACACCCATGTGATAGAGCTAACATCCTTTTCTCCTGACCCCAAATTTTTAGATAAAACTTTTCCCTCCTTAACCAATCGCAAATCAGAAAATCTTTGAATCTACCTATAACTTGTAAACCCCCGCTTTGAGAGGCCCCACCTTTTTAGGTCAAACCAATGTATAGCCTCCATGTATTGATGTATGACTTTCCCTGTAACCTCCGCCCCCTGGGTTTTTAAAGGCAGGTCAGCAGGGAGGTCTGGTCTTCAGTGTGAGCTGCCTGATTTCCCTTGCTTTGTTCCCTGCAAATAAATGCCCTCCTTTCTCCCACTGCAAATCACAGTGTGGATGTTTGGCCTTACTAGACCAGGCAAGCAGACCATAGTTTGGTTCTGTAACATCCAGTTGGCAAACACTTAAAAATGCCACAAGGTTAATGAGTCTTCTCTGAGCTTCCTTGGTGCTCTCTCTGCACTTCTCTAGAACTGTCTTCCATCTAGCCATTATGATACTAGATCATGATGATTATTTAGCTTATCTCTCAGGCTTTCCCACCAGAATGTGAGTATCTTGAGGCAAGAAAGCTTGTGTTTGCATCTAGCACAGTGCCTAGCAGAAAAGAAATAACATATAAACACTGAATAAAGGAAGTGAGGGAGAGAAGGAGAGTGAAGGGAAAGAAAGGACAAAGGATGGCTTTTCATTGTATAAAGAGCCACACTATCTCCCTTTCTGGATGTTGTCATCATTAAATCAGCCCACCGTAACCAGTAGAACATCAAATCATGTCTTCTCAAAGATTAAATTTTGTTCAACAAAGAAATGAAGGAAATGTTAATGTTCTACTTTCTTAGACAACCATACAGCCATATTAGACATTTCAAATGTTTTCCTAGACAAATACTATGACATATTGCAAATCCCTATTTCTTGTAATCACTATTGCTTTCAAATAGCCTTTCTGAAGTTTCCTAATGCATGGCACCATGTCTTTCTTTCTCTTCTATGCCAAGCCTTATGATAACTGTCTTCCCTACCAAAATATTACGAGAATTCTCTGGCCCTGCTGACCACAGGGCAGTTCTTGGAGGGGGTATTTAGGCTGTTTTTAAGTACAAAAGAAAGTATGTGGTTCTGATGTGTAATGAAACTGGTGTGGTGTGGGGCACCACTCAGCTCAGGCTGCTGAGAAGTCTCTCCCTGCCTGCCAGTGCAGTGCTTACAAACTGAGCTTTGCTTTCCATTCTGAGTCTATGGTCTTTTTTCACAGACAGAATTGCTCATCTGGTCCCAGACTGCCGTCGATTTTCACCCAAGAGCAATGTCCATAAGTCAATATCTACAATGTTTAGGATTCAACTTTCCTATCTGATTTCGAACCTTAGGATTACAATTTTGCCTGTTTTAATCTTCTGATTGCCAAGAATCCTCAAAGATTATAGATAGTGAGTCTGAGATTACATTTGCAAGTTCCTTTAGTATCCTGGGATGGAATCCTCTGAGTTACAAATTTAAACTTCCTTAGACAAGCACTCACTTCTTACTTCCCCATCTGCCTTGAGTAGTCATTGTACTTTTACATTTTGTCTTCTGTTCTTACCAGTTTAAAACCCAGTTTAGTTGCTAAAGAATTCCACAGCAAAATAAGTAAGAAATACATCTCTCCTCCTCCTACCACCTATTAAAATCACATCACCAGCCTGTTACTACAGACAAGACTTTAAAGGCCATTTGTGTTGTGTTTAATATCTTTGTATGTTTCAACTAATTCTAAGCTTTCCTCTTTGTCACATGTAAGAACTAGGGTTCTATGTTTCTCGCTCATATTTCTTTTTCCTTAGTTGTTGGTCCTTCACACAAAATTTGTTCTTTTAAAAATCTGTGCTTACCAGGAAATTAAACCTGTGTGGCATAAAATTATATAGAGAGAATCATAAAGAAATATTTTTTGGTTAAAAAAGTAAAAAGTATGGTGGTAGATAATATACCTATGTATGTGCTGCAATATCAAGGAGTAAAGGGGAATAGGTTTATGATCTAAGTTTTCCTTCCATCTCTGTCTTCTCTACACTTAATTCCTTTCTTGGCAGGCAAGCACTGTGATAAATTTCTTGGGTTAGGGCTGTCCTGCAACTCACCCAACCAGATGCAGTGGGCTTTGGAAACTTCATTTATCTTTTCAAAGAGAGAGAATATATAAAATTGCATTTCAACAAAATTTTGAACATCAACTATGTACACACTAAGAAAATTACAGAGGCAATTTTCTTACATTTCCTAATTAACTTCCCTTAGCTTAAAGAACCGATTAAGCTCTTCTTGGAACTCTCTATTTCTTATCCTTTCCTGGCTTAAAATCCTTCAGGGGCTCTCCATCACTGACAAAATAAAATCTTTCCCCTTTATCATTCACCCTTTCTAAAAACACACACATTTTTCAGGCTTCCTAATCGAAATTTCCCAATTCCAGCTGCATTCTCCAGCTCCCCATTGCTGCTTCTCATGTCTACGACTTTGCACAGGCCGCACTCGGATGCTAGACTGCCCTTAACCCTCCTTGACTTCTTAATAAACATCTCTTCATCTTTAAAGACACAATGAAATCTCACGTTTTCTGGGAAGATTTCTTTTTCCCTCCTTTCTCTTCCAAAGTTAATTTCCTTTTCTCCTATCACACCCATTTCTTGGTATTTATTATTGTACTTATAGCACTCCAGCTTTTTCTCACCATCAAAGAAAGCCTAGCTTATTTGCAATGTATGTGATTTATCAAGGAATTCTGTAATGTTGATCATTCAACTCTGATCTCAGGCAGGCATAAGGATAAAATTACGCCTTAAGTTCTCGGTTTTTCCTCTTGAAGTTGTTCACGGTATCCAGGGAAAGAAATGCCCCTGTGGTTCAATACTGCATTACATATTTTTATTATTTCCCCCATGAGAATGCAGGCTGCTTGATGGCAGGGAACCTGGCTTGGTGATAACACTGCCTGTCCTTTTTCTTAAGCTTCATTTCCCAATTCTGTGTCCAAGACTCCCCTTTGCTCTTCAACAGGTCCTCCTCCCTTTCTCCCCCTGCCTTTGCAAGCACTATTTCTGATATCTGAAACTGCCCTTCTATTCCACTCCTCTGTAGCTAATTTACCTCTAATTTATCCTGATCAAATGTAATCTAACCTAGACTAGCTATTCTTTC